>NC_051446.1:23898558-23966921 GCF_001649575.2 Kryptolebias marmoratus
CTCCTGCATGATCTTCACTGGCTTCCTATCAACTGCAGGATTCAGTACAAAATCGCGCTCATCACCCATCAGTGTTTAAATGGGACCTCACCAGATTATTTGAAGGACCTTCTCATTCCTCATTCATCCACCAGATCTCTACGATCACAAGACTGTAACTTCCTTCACCTTCCTCGCTCCAGATTGAGGTCCATGGGAGATCGGGCTTTCGCTGTCGCTGCCCCCCGGCTCTGGAACTCTCTCCCAGATTATTTGAGAGCTCCCCAACCATTGATTGATTTTAAAAGAGGCTTGAAGACTTTTTTATTTAAGCAAGCCTATTCTGCTTCTACATGTTTTTTATGATGTTGTTTTTATCTCTGATTTTTTATCTTTGATTTTAATTTGCACTGTGTAGCACTTTGAGATTTTTGTTAATGAAAAGTGCGGTATAAATTGGATTTATTATTATTATTATTATTATTATTATTGAAAACAGGTCAAACCTACCAGCCATGTTTGTTTACCTACACAGTCTACGGTCAGTCATGTGACTCAAGCTTCCTCAACCCTCAACAAAATAAAGAATAAACAACATACAGCCTGGCTTTATTCACAGAAAATGTATCAGAAATGGTAACATTTGTGTGGTTTGGGATTCAGGAATCAATGACAATGTCTAATATTTATGCTCAGGAGCCACTACTGTTCAGCTGAGTTCTTTGTTTACATTAAGTGTGGACCTGCATTTAAGGATTGCATATCAGTAAATCTGGAAAACTACTGGAGTAAACTCTTCCAAACTGCACCATCTGATGCGGTTCAGGATAACCTTTTTATGTTATCATAGTTTGCAATGAGTGCCTTTAAACGAGTGAGGAAAAATGCCCGGAATGAGAGAAGCAGTTCATACACCGCGTCCACGTGTGCTAACTGTCCTCGTCTGCTTTTCCCACCCAGGCGCCTCGGAGATGAGCTGCAGGGAGCTGCGTTCCACTCGTTACATCACCGACGGGTCCTGCCGCAGCGCCAAGCCCGTCAGAGAGCTGGTCTGCTCGGGCCAGTGCCTCCCCACCCACCTCATGCCCAACTCCATCGTCCGTGGGAAATGGTGGAGGAGCAGCGCCACAGACTACCGCTGCATCCCGGCGCACTCCCGGACACGCAGGGTCCAGCTGCAGTGTCCGAACGGCAACACTCGGACTTACAAAATCCGCGTGGTCACGTCCTGTAAGTGCAAGCGCTTCAGGCCTCATCACAACCTGTCGGTCGCTAAGGAGGTGCCCAGGAGGCAACCCAGCAAGAAGCACAGCCGCTCGCAGCCGGACCGGAGCAAGAACAACACGCCGCTGATGGGCAACTCGTACTGATGCACCCTGAAAGCATCCAGGGACAGGGACCGAAGCACACTCACACACATGTTATTCACAAACCCAACATATCTCCTCACGCAGTGAAGAGATGCAAGAGAAAATTCAAAGAGAGAGAATTCATAAGCTAATTGCCAGGCTGATTCATCAGTCTATATTTTGTTAGCATACTTGTGAACTTTGCTTTTCTGCATGACGAAATGAGCGCCAGCTTGGACTTGCCACAACAGTGACTGATCAGGAGGTGTCAGATAATACAGCAGAAGTGTCTCATCCCCCCAAACTGCCCAAAACCTCCCGGGCTCGGTCGAGTCTTCCTCTCAAAAACATAAGAGATCCTCCCTGAAGCTTCGACCCCCATCTGTGCAAACATGCAGCAGAACAAAACCTGCTCAGTTTAAATTGTGTAAAGGTGTATCTTCTCTGTAATCCATCTCCTCGAGGCTGTGCGTGGGGGAGACAGCGGCAGATCTGGGGTCTCATACGGTGGGAACTTTTTAAGAAAGGATGGTCCTGCTCACTCCTTCCACAGCTAGACCCAAAGAGTCGGCTAAGACAGAAAAATAAAGTTTTATCAGCACTAACACCGTGGGGTTTTCCTGTGAGTCCCCATAATTAGCCCATTCCTGTTTTAGGATTTGAGTCATATGAAGCAATTTCCTCCAGATATAGCCGGTTCCTGTTTGTTGGAATCATACAGAAAGAAATTGGAGCACAGAGGCGTCTGAAAGTGTGACGGTTGTGTTGTTACCTCAGGGCAGAAAGCTCTCCATCACACCCGGTGCTGCGATCCAAATCCGTCCGCAGGATTGAAGAAACCTCCGCTCCCTTATCTGTAAATAGCTCAGACAGGAAGATAGGAGTAAAAATAACAGACTGGAAACAATAATTCAGTTTTATCGTTGTAATGATTGGTGGAATCCGGTGAGGAAGCAGAGATCCTCAGCCTGTCACGGCAGGCGACACCACCTCCTCCTTCTGCAGCAGAACGGACTGAATCTCCCTAGTGCTTCCGCATGTCGTCACTTATTTTGTTCCTGCTCATATCGCTTCGAATGTTTGCTTCTTTTTTTGACTAAAAAAAAAGCAACTGGAAGGGTTTCGACGTAAAAGCTGAGATCTGCAGTGTGTCGAGGGTGTTAAAGAGAAACTGGGATCGATGGAGACACAAAGAAGGACTCTTTTCAAAGAATGAACTGCATATTTATTTTTTATTTCCACATTTAAATTATTTATGCAACCTTTTGTAGTAAATGATAGCCATTATTGTCATATAGTGTGATAGAGAAAATGAAAACTGTACAGGACATGAATAAAGTAAAGGCAGATATATTTGAACAAACCAGCTTGTTGTTTTGTGTTTTTTCCCAGTTTGAATTTGCTGCCAGTGACTCACTTTACTTTTGTTTGGAGTTTGTATACAAAAATAACTGTCTGAGACCACAAGATGATGGAGTGGTGAGCAGATATGAATGTACAACGTATTGCAAAAGTTTGGGTAAAACTTGTTACTGTGAGAAGCTCAGGCAAAGATAAACCAGTTTTCCAAAGGTCAAAAAATGAAACATTACACGTTCTCTAAGGTTTGAAGAAAAAAAAAATCCTCTTTAATATATAAATTACCTAATCTAATTTTGGCAGCTAAAGTAATCTACATTTTCACAACCTAAAATGTCTTTTTTTTTTTTTTTTAGCAGATTTGTGTCTTTTTCTTCTGAAGAATTAATTTTATTTCTATGAGATTAACAGAGTTTTTTTAATTGTCTGTCCAAACATTTCAATGGCTTTGAAGGTTATGGTAAAACCTTCAACTCGCACTAAATAAAGTTTTTTTTTGTAGATGCAGCCCTTTTTCATCTTCAGCAAAGTTTTAAATTACATTTTTCAGAATCCATACTTATTGTACCCCATAGGTACAAGGGCCAAGGCCGTATTATGAAGTGACTTGTTACCATGCACTTACAGGGTGCATATTCAGTAAATATCAGATACACATCTGATATTTGGAAGAACAAGGCTGGCACAGTCATGGAAAATACCAGACAGACACTTGGTACGTACTACATAAGAGATCTACCAGGTACAGTACAGTACAAGTACAAGTCACTTTGCAGTACAGGTCCCAGGTACGCTCCTGGTACACCAGGTATGTAATGTACCCAGTAAATATTAGGAATGCATCCAGTATGTACCCATTAAATACCAAGTGTGTACTCAGTAAGTCCCAGGTATGCACCAGGTACGTTTAAGTAGTTTTCAGCTTCTGACCCATAAAATAACAGTGACAAAGGTTTATGACCCCATCTGTTGGCTGTTTAAATATCCAAAAGTGCTAATAATCCTATTAAATAAGGGCATAATGACAACACAAACAGTCTTAGCATCCATTTAGCTATTTTTTAAATCATTAAATGACTTGTATTTCAATTCTCTGTAAATATTTCATAAAACATGAGTTTTTAATTGTAACTTGATATTTGGAGATTATCTAAGGACCCCTAATTGGTGCTGGGTGACCCACACTGGGATCCCGACCAACTTTGGGAGTCACTGAGTTAAGGGACCAGGTGTGTACCAGGTACAACCCCTGTCAGTACAGGGTAACAAATCGCTTCATAATATAGTCTGGTCCCTTTAGGTACCACATGCAATCCTGGTACATGCTCAGTAAGTCCCTCTAACGTTCCAGCTAAGTACTGGGATGTATTGTATCACTACCAGACTTAATCTTGAGTACTTTTCTCTGCCTCAAAAGCCCATATCATGATCCTCCACCTCCATGCTTAACAGTTGCAGGAAAATAGTATTTAAATTTTCTTCACTGTTTCAACTCCAACTTGAACTCTATTGTTTGCATTCGTGGCCATTTCTTGATTTTATTCTAAAATCAGCTGACAAAGTAGTTACAGAGGAAACCGTAAAGTCTTTTTCACTTTGAAGGCATTAATTATTTTATTTCTTAAAGGTCTGGACAGAAATTTAGAAGCTGATGATTGTTGGGACAAGATTTATGGAGTTAGAAGTATTTAAAAAGCTTTCAGCTTGTCGTAACAATGACTCTGAGCTGGTTGGTGTCTTAGCAAGGTTAAAAAATAATTAGACTTTTAGTCAAATTTATCTGAGAGATCACATTTTTACATGCAAGTTTTTATTCTAAAACGTCCAGATCTTGCTTAAAATGTGAGAATTGCATTGATGCATCTTTAATTTTATGCCTTTAAAGGTCAGAAAACACCAATAAATATTAATAAACACCATTTTAATTTGTTGTAATGTCTATTAAGTCCTTCACAAACTCTTTGTGCAGTTGCTTTAGCTGTTCTGAAATGCTGCCTGTGCAAAAAGAAACTTTGCAGAAAACAAAAAGTCATAACTCTTGGCATTTCAGTCACAACTCAAACACGTCTTTGTTTATTATAGTGGATACAGCCATCGTTCACCATCATTCCTCTCCGCCTTCCCTCCCTCAAGGCTTTAAGCTCAATGCACCGTGAGCTGGAGAGTTTAAAATTGTTTTGATGCTTGTCATATCTAGGGCAAACTTACCAACCGCACAAC
The DNA here is from genome assembly GCF_001649575.2 of Kryptolebias marmoratus. NCBI lineage: Eukaryota > Metazoa > Chordata > Actinopteri > Cyprinodontiformes > Rivulidae > Kryptolebias > Kryptolebias marmoratus. Next base: position 23,903,466 of record NC_051446.1, read on the forward strand.
CGACTCTGCCTGAAACTTTCAGCGTTATCCAGCGTTCCGCGCTCGGCTGTGAACAAAATATACCGAAGCTCAAACACTAAACAGAAAATCACTGTGGTAACTGTAACTGAGTTTGTCCTTCACTGTGCCAACGCAGAACATTGGATATTACATTTCCCTGCATCATCCATTATGAGCAGTCATTATGTCATTTCTAAGCTCTGTTTTCCAAGAGTGAAAACACCGCTTTGCTTTAAGTCAGGCAAGAAATTCAATAACATCTCCGTAGGACTGTTCCTGAATGTATCGATGCTGACAAAAGCATCTGCCATGTGTTAAAAGCTGAATGTGCGTGCACGGGAACTTTCAGGTGACCCTTGCAGAGATGGGGAATACTGAAGTCATGTAGAATCTGCTCCAGGAAAAGTCTGTGACACTTCGTTTAGGCCCTGATGCAAGTGTCATCGATGAAGTTTGGAATACCAGGTGCAAACGTCCCACAGGGTCCCGGTGTAAGAACCAGAACTCAACACACACTGGTTAGAGTTCCCAAACAATTCCCTGTTGAGTCATGGCCCCTTGAAAGAGTATTTATAGACGTATATGACGTACTGGTCATAACAAATAATTGCTGACTTCCTTTTTCAACATATGGACGAAGAAATGACAGGAGTGCACCGTGGGAACAAAAATGATGCAATCTTATCCAGTCAAACGGTCCTTTATTGTTCTGTGAAGTTGCATCCTGCTGTTCTTGCTGCAATACAAGCACGCATTCACTTCAATTTTCCATGCAGCAGATTTAAAGTGATAGTTCGGATCTTTAGACGTGGGGTTCTGAGGTCTGGGTCGGAAACTGTTGGGGGTCATGGTAAAACTTTAAGCGTGCACTTCCTGGTGAATGCCTGCTGTAGATGCTTTTTAAATTTTCAACAATGCAATAAAAAAAATGAAAATAGTGTTTTGTATTTGGCTGCAACAAAATCCCAAATCATGATCAGTTCACCACTGTGCCTAACAGTTGTAAAGAAGTTGTTTAAACCTTTACACTTATTATTTGTTGGGGTGTAGCGTAACAATAAGTAGCCCTCGGATTATGTGTTACCACACTAAATCGTTAGGAGAATATCTGTAAAAATGGCTGAGTTATTGCCAGTTTTGTGGCTGTGGCGGCCATCTTTAATGGGGGTTGACTCCAAAAGATAATGAGTTGTAGATGTGCAGCCAGTTTCTACTTTCTTTGAGTTTCATTAAAATTTGTGTTCAAGTTCCTGAGATATTTAAGCAGTCCACTTTGAATTAGCCGTCCTGTTTGGATTAGCCATTAGCTCAGTTAGACCTGTCAGAATTTACGTTTATTTCTCCAAAACGAGGCCGATTTTAACCAAACTATACTTTAAATGAACTACAACTTTAAGACTCCTGCCTCCCAAACATTTGTTGAGAATTCCTCCTTTGAACTCACATGATGAGATGGGAAAATATCTATTTTTGGTTTTGAGCAGAGCAGCCTTCACGTTCATCACGGAGTGAGAGAGTTGTCTAAAAAGCAGACACTTAGTGTGGTTTAGGCACTGTCAACACAGACCTAACTGATGTTCTGCCAAAAGCACAAGAGACAGTCAGTGAAAATAGATTGTATATCATCTGCAAATAAAGAGATGCTTGACGGATGCTTGTTTTTGCCAGTGGAATCTGCCTTATAAAAGCAAGCAAGCCTTTGCTGTTGACTCCAAACGGCACTAGTGGAAACTCTTGAGGTGACATTCATAGCATGTGAAGAACTTTTTGCCACACGCCAACAACTAATCCACAAAAAGAGACTTTTAAAGTGTTGGGTTTCAGCTCAGCTGCCTGCGCAATTAAGTGTCTCAGGCAGCCCAAGGATGTTTATTGGGATGGAATAGTTTCTTTTTTTTATGCAGAGCACATGATGTTCAGGTTCTCACTGGAAGTTGCAGAACATGAAGTCAGAATACTCCAGTTGAGTACTTCCAGGAAATAATATCATTACTCTGGTCGAACACATACAGAAATGACAAATATTCAGATGTTTGTGCCCCATAATAGCTTAAAACAAATGGAAACCAGAAAACCTGAAAATTGTAGAACAGTTCGACTATTTGTGTTATTTGCAGCAGTTTCAAGATTTGGATGTTTCCTTTAAAATTAAGGCGTTATTCTCAGTATCCTGGCATGTGCATCGAGTTGTTATCGCCCGCTGCTGAAGGAGGAGTGATAATGTTTTTGTGTTTGTGTTTGTCTGTACTGTTAGCAAAATATCTAATGAATCATTGGACAGATCTTAATGATATTCTCAAAAACTAACCAATAGGTGTGCAGCTACAACTCATCAACTTTTGTAGTTAACCCCATTCAAGATGGCCGCCACAGCTAAATGACATCAGCCAACACAAAACTTGTTATAACAGACAGTTTTGTGGTAGTAGCTGAGCATCATCCCCAACACAAACTTCATGCATTACACACTGTGTCACATCTTTGCTTAAAACTTTGGCAGTAACTCTGTTAGTCACTGTCTGTTAGCAAAATATCTCAAGAACTACTTGACGGATTTTGGTGAAACTTTCAGAAAGTGGTCGCTGCCTGTTTCTCAACAACTCGTGATCATTTGGAGTCGATGCAACTCAAGTTAAATGACATTAGTCAACACAAAGATGGTTATAGTTCAGTCAGTTTTACAGATATTGTGTCAGGATTTGAGTTTCTGTTGTTTTTTCTTTGTAATTTCCTTTGCGTTTTGGGTAATTGTTTTCATGTTTTGTCTTTGTATTGTTTCTGTCATCATTCACTTCTCCTCCGTTTATCTCTTGTCTTCCCACCACGTCCATCTTCACCTGTTGCTGATTGTAATCACTCACCTGTGCCCACTTCCCATAATCATCCTCTGCTTTAAAACCTGGTCACTCTCCACTTCCCCGTTGGTTCATTGTCTCTGGTATGTCTCTTGTTGTCTGGTTCCCTTGCCTTGCTTCGCGTTTTTGTTTTGTTTATAGTTTGGATTTTTACTGCCACGTCAGCCTTTTGTTTTTTTTTTTATTTAAGAATAAATTTTTGTTTTTTCTTTAATGAGTCTGCACTCTGGGTTTGCCTCCTTCTCCACCGACCTTGACATATTGGACTAATATTTGTTGTGGTAGTAGCTGAGAGTCATCCAAACTCATACTCTGAGTGTTAACAGATGTCAAACAAGATCTCTCATCTCCATCCCTTCTCAGAACAAGATGATTTTAGTTTAAAACTCTGGCACGAAATTCAAAGAATGAAGGAATGCTGGGCCTTTATTTATTTGTTGCTCCTGGTGAATCCTGGATGACACAGACTGCATGAGCAGGAGGATAAGGAAGAAGGTAACAGTTTCCCAGAGATGGACAGAAGCACCACACGGGTCAGGGGCTTCCACTGAGCCGTGTGAGTCCCAGCCTCTCAGCCGAGGCCAGGCATGTCGAGGAGCGAGCCAACCACATGTGCTCGGGACAACAGGAGGCGCGGAGGATAGAAAACAGAACTGTCAACAAACAATTCTAAACAACCACAGCGAGCCCCGGGATTCTTTACCTAATCATCACCGTATGGGCCATTTATCTTCAAGAAAGGAAAATAATTTACGAAAATATCAGCAAATATGTTATAACCAGACAGAAAATGTAAAAAACCACTGACAAATGTGAGTGTTTAATATCAGCATATTTGTAACAGAAAAAACCTCTGTTGATTTTCCAACTTTTTCAGATTGTTTTTGCTTTAACTGAAAGCCTGCATGTGTCTGCAGTTACTGCTGCACTCTGTACGCGACTGTGGAAACATGTAAGGGTCAATCTAACATGTGCACTATCAAAAGTTTACATAATCTGTCAGTCAGTAATTAGCTCGAGGCCTGTGGGCTGAGAACAAGCTGACACGTTCAGGGTCAGTTCCTCCAGGAACAAGGCATAAAAATGCCTCTATATGTTTGGCGTGCTGTAAACTGTTATGGTGTATTGCGGTAGAACCCCAAAATCTTCTAAAAAGAATAAATAAGCTTTCATTCTGCCGATAGCAATGGCTGCGTGAGGGCAAGACAAAAACCTCAGTTCATTTTGTTCATTTAAGTGCGAGAATTCTATCAAATTATGATAAAATAGGAATGTGAGGCTATTTTCTACCACAAAAACATTAGTATTTTTAGGCTCATTTAGCCTCATTTTTTAGTTTTATTGCTTAAGTTTCCCACTAAGTGGTCTTTCTGATCAGTATCAGAAATCCATCTGTCTATCTAACACGTCAGTTGTCCAATCCAGAAAACCTTCAGAGGGAGGTGACCAGGAGACATCCAAATCAAATCCATGAACCACCTCATCTTTTTTTTTTTTTTATGCGTACGAGCAGCGGATCTACTTCAAGGCCACCTTACAAAGGAAACTCATTTTGGTCATTTATTCTTATACTGTTGGTCGTCATCGACATCCCATGACCAACGCTGGGTTTTGTCTCACCATCTTCTTCACCTCAACAGACCGGAGCAACGCCCTTATTACTGTGAACGAGGCTCCAATCTGCCATCATTCATGAACAAGATTCCCAGATACTTGAACACCCCTTGAGGAGCAAACTCACCCCTGACTTGGAGGTAACGTTCCACCTTTTTCTGGTTGAGAACCATGTCCTCAGACTCGGCTGCGACTCTCCTCAGAGCGCGCTGAAGGTCATGACCTGAAGACGCAACAGAACCACATCATCTGCAAAAAGCAGAGACGTGACCCTGAGGTTCCCAAACCAGACACCCTCTTCTCCATGGCCGCGCCTTGAGATCCTGTTAATGAACACCAACAACAGAACAATATTCCAAATCTGCCTCTCTACATCTGAATGATCTGCAGTTGCTGCCATCTTATTGTTTATGGGAAAGCTTGCCTCCTTTAAGAGCGCACAGAAACAATCAAAAGTGCTGCGTATGATTTTAAAATGGGAGCCAAGTAATTTTGTGGGTGGTAGACATGGCATGTCAGGGATTACACAGCCGCTGAGAGGCAGATTTATGACAGGCAGTAGTCAGCTTTTAACCAAAACCTCCCCTCGCTTTTCAACTTCTTTTAGAGTGAATCAAACCAATTTTGTTGATGTCATGATTTCTAACCACAGGGGTGATGATTGTGTTAATGTGGCAATGCCCACCAGACTGCAATTAGTGCTCCATCCCTCCCTTTCTTTATGCTCATAAATCCTCTGGAGTATTACAGCTGATTCTGATCATGACAAAGCTTTTGAGACAGAAGCAAACCGATGACAACAGCGTCTTTGTCTTGTTTGAATGAAATTATTTTCTGCGGCGTTATTCTCACCACTAAACACACTGAGCTTTCGAGCGCCGAGCCAGATCCCTTTTTTTAGCCTGGCGGTTTTATGCTCCCTTGAGGAACTTGTTGTATTGACTGAAACATATCTCAAAATACCTCAGACACCATGCTAACAAGAAAATAAAGAGACTGAGCACAGAGCTGAGAAGTAAACAGTGGCCTGTTCTCTCCATCAACAAACTGGAGTTTTTCTCCCTTTGGGAAAATGGCTACTTCCACAGACAGGCTGGTGCCATTATGCATGTTTGACTGTCCTCATCTGAAGGGAATTTTGTTGGGAGCAGTTGCATCTTTCATCCCAAACACGATGATATTCCTCGAAAACAAACAGTTCACATGTTCAGAGGCTGTTTGAATTTTGAAGCCTGTTGTTGATTTATTCAGGCGTCGGTTCTTTTTTTTTTTTTTTTTTTTTACTTTACTCTGACCAATTTGGTCCAGCTAAACGCAATCAGTGGAAGTGCAGTGGAAATTGTTTCCTACCCATGTGGCCGTGGGTGCACGACTTAGGAGAGGCAAAGGGCAGATATCGCCCCAATCTACCCCTGGCTTAGGAGATTTTAAGATCAGGAATGGCTCCCCGAGCCAACTCTTATCAGATATCAAAGAGACTCTGAAGCTTTCTGCCTGCTTCAGTGTTGCAATCATGACCTGCAGTTGCAATGAAAGTCACTTATTACACTGTTTGTCGATGTAAAAACGATCCTCACGAGTCTGTTTTGAATGTGAAACAATTCTGGGTAATTCAGTCAATCCCCCTGTTTTGTAAAGTAATATTTTCTCAGAAATTTGAGTGCTTCTTGCAGCTTGTCTAATCATACAGTGTACATGATAAATGGTTTTGGACCAAACTGTTTTAAAAGGGCTCTCTGAGGGCTGTAAGAACTTGGAAGCTCCCCTACAAAGTGGTCATAAGAATTATATCTGTTTTTCCTTCAAAGTCACGTCATGTATGCGCACAATGTTCACCAGAAAAACAACTGCAAAAACATGCTGTGCTCTGAGTAATGTGTTTGTTTTTAAATCAAGGTTCCTCTGTATCCGCTCTGGCTTCCACTTCCGGGTTTCTGTATGGTATCTAGTATTTCCTTATGTATGTCATCCACAATGCTCTCTTTCTGACTTTTAATCAAACAGAAAAAGAGTTTAAAATGTTGCATATGACTTTTTAAGGAGCAAAAGAAATCCACAATTTCATAAAAATTGGAATTTAAGTCTATATTGCGTTTACATAGACATCAGCCTGGAGTGCATCCAGACCTGAGTTTTAGTGAGCATTTTGGATTGAAAAAGCACTTTATCAATCCCTTAACCTGCAAATATATCTGTATTCAGTTTGATACTTGCAGCTAGATGTTGTGTTTTTGTTTTCCGTTCAAGGAAATGTTTGTGTCAAGTCAAGGCCAGATAAATGTTTCTTCTAATAGCTAATTCGGGGGTGTGGGCAGGATTGGTATGACAGCTAAAGCTAATTATTCATTGAAAAAGAAATCTGTGAGAAAGTGGCTCATTTTCTGACTCACGCTCTACAATGAATGCATGTGTGGATATCTTTTCCTCTTCAAACATCAAGTATTTGCATCATCTCCAGATTCTCACTGTGATCAGACGGAGCTCAATAAACTTGTCTTCTCTGTGTTTATGATCGTTCATTACTCAGTGCTTTAACAGCATCCGAAGTGACGCGCCGCTATCGCTTTCACACAATAACAGGGCCGTCAAGTTCTTTCTTTGCTTTTCTATGCTTCTCGACTTTGTGCGGCCAAATTCACATGCCTGAATTTTACTGTTGCACAGAGAGATCTACGGTTCGCTTCATGCCGTTATCACAGTGGGTTAAGAATGCTCCTTTAGTCAGCATATCTGACCCAGCAGGAGGAAAAACACAGCAAATGCTGTATTTTCTACCTCCACCGAAGAGGAATAGACCATTAATAACCAAGCACCAGATGCTGGTGAGCCTTTTTTATGGACATTCAGCTGAGGCGAACATAGATAATTAAATGCATAGCGAAACCCTCTCAGACTACTGTGCTCGATGCGTCAATCATTAAACGTTGAACATAATCTCCCCACAGGAAAACTCATACTGCGCTGTTTACTTTGAAGAGAAACTTACACTTTGCACTATTTTCTCAACAGAAACCGAGCCTCTTTGTGTCTAATGAATCTGAATAACTCTTCTGAGTGCTAAATAATATATGACTACCAGACAGTAAGACCAAATAGCTTCTTTTAAGAATGACTGCATCAGTGGAGATGAGTTTTTTATGATGTAATCGATCATATTTTACAGCACTTGGCCAGGAAAGAGCACTTTCAAAAATGGCCTGTGCCTAATAAATAAAACCAAATTGCCGTTATGTCAATCTTCAATCACCAGGCACTGATTTGCTTTCCAATGATTGCAATATAAAAGATGGGTTCTTTGAGTCCTTCAGACTGTGTGTCAGTCTGGACGCTAATGAAACACCAACAGAAGAAAACAGAAGAAGAAGAAAGTACAAATCCTATCGTAATTGCCTGATTAAATGTTTTATAATTGCTTCCTCGCATCAATAAAAACAAAATTCTTTATATGTGAAAGTGACTCCGTGTACAATATGTGGGAAAACTTAGGCTTGGGACTCATTTAAACTCCTTCATCTAGTTTTGATTGGCTCTTTGGTTGGACTAAAACAACAAATTAAATGTGTTATTGTTGTATAAACCTTTTTTTTGAGCATAAGCACATGAAAAACCAATCTTGCAACTCCGTTTAATAATAATAATATAATATAATATTTAGTTATTTCCTGCCATTATGCTGTTGACTGGCTGTTTGTTACAAATACTTGTCCTGTGCGATACACATTTTGGCCAAGCCTCATCTACTGGACAGATGGTCTCATGCTTGACTCTAGAATACAGAAAGATCAACCAAAAGCTGTCCAAAAACAGTTCTTTTCAACCATTGTTGATATGAGATGGTTTTGTTGATAGGCCGTTTTGGGTTTTCACCTCCTGTGATGGACTGACGACCTCTCCAGAGCTTGATAGGAAACCAATTCCTTAGGCCAGTAAAGGATGCCCTGGAGTGACTGGAGTTAGGAGATGGTGCCTATCAGTCACCAGGAGAAAGGCACGCTACACCTGGACAGGTTTCAAGTCCATCACACGAATGCAGAGAGACAGACAACCATGCACACACTCACTCACTCTCGCTTAGGGACAATTTAGAATCGCCAAATAACATAACATACATGATCTTGGACTGCGGGAGGAAACCGGAGAAGCCGGAGAAAACCCACACATGTACGGGGCCAACATGCAAACTTCACAGAAAGACCACAGCTGGGATACAAATCCAAAACCTTCTTGGTGTGGGGCAACAGCGCTAACCAACGGTGCCACCTTTGAACCTTTTCCGAGCAGATTTTCTGCTGCAGTGTGGATTTGCTCAATAAGAATTTATAGGATTTTAGTTTTTCAGATTCAGGATTCTTTATTGTCAGTTCACGTGGGCCGTTTCGAAATATTGTTCCATAAGGAAACCACAGGAGCTTAAATTGTACAAAACTCTTAAATAAACACTCTCAGGGGTCAAACTGGAGTGTGTGTGTGGAGATAGTGAAAGGGCACAGTCCATTTGGGTATCTTGTTTGAGTGTTTGCAGATGGGAAGGTGCACAGCTTACACAAAAACATTGTTCTCATGCACTTAGCGTTTCAGCTTTATCTTTTGTTTTATACCTTTTTATTTAAAATGCACAGCACTTTGTAAACACTTTTTTCTGTAAGCGTGGCCATAAAAAGACTTGGCATTTATCAACTACCTCAGAACTCTGGACATGAAACAGCAAACAGAGATGAACATGATTGAAAGAGCAGAACGGCTCTGGATATTTCTGGTGGTCGGTCCTGCTTCCACCTCTGGGATGTCCATATGAAACACTGTGATTACTTCCCAGCTCCAGCAGAACTATAACCAGCATGCAGTTCATTTCAATGTCAGATGTCGTTTTGCCTCCTTCCCCCCCCACCACCACCATGTAATGGCATTCACTGCGCTGCACGCAGAAAGACGGGGAGAGCGCTTTCTGCTCCCATAAATAAGGCAGAGGAAAATCTCCGGCCTGTTTCATTCATCACCGGCCTGGAGTTGTGTTTGTGAAGCGGTTAGGGAGGGAGGGGGGCCAGATCCATCCATGTTCCCAGCAGCCATCCCCCTGTGGGGAACTTCACGCAGCCATTAAACACCTCATGGCAGCCCGTTTGCTATCGGGCCAGCTGAACCGAAGAGAAAGCTGCGGTCTCACAAGCTTTCCCGTCATCTCCGAGGACGTGTCAACAGGTTTTTCATTTAAAGTTTTAGTGCACATAAGTTTACTGATATTGGAGAAATGGAGGCACATGCAGGCTCAGTGTCACACAGGTGTTAATGTAAGACGTGAAATAGCAAAAAAGGGCTAAATTGTTGAAAAAAAAAACGGAAACAATTTACATACTGATGAGTTTCTGTTGTCAAGAAGTGTTTCTTTTAAAGGTAATAGTTGTAAGCACTGATCATTCGATAAAACTATTCAGAATAATCAGACAGCTGATGTGATAAAATATGATTTGGAGCAGATGTTTGTAATTATGAGAACTCCACGCTGATGGCAGCTTAAATTTATTTTAATTGTAGATTAAATGCAAAATGACAGCTTTTAACTGTAAAACGCTGACATGGAAAAGACTCAAACGCTGCAAAAAACATTTAAATACTTACCTCGTTAAGTCACAGTCTCCTTGATAAGGCGTTACATACTATGGATTTTTCTGCACTCTGTTTCCACAGTTATTCTTGGCGATAATCAAGAAAAAAGGTCTTGAGGAGCCATGACAACGGTGATTCTTTGATAAACACAGATGACTTTTAGGATGTCAGAAGACTGTAGAAACCTGCAGTTTGAGTCTAAAGGGGATATGATAGAGTCAAACATGCCCTTAAATCACCACAGGGAGAAAAAAAAGTGTTTTTGTTTTTTTTTTACGAGCGACTGAAACAGGTGTTGAACTTGACAGACTCTGCTGTAGACTCCCAAGCTTTTTAACCCTTCAGCTGTGTTCATTCCATGTTGACTAGCTTTTTATTCCCAACATATCTGATTATAAATCTATTATAATAATATAACAAATGTAGATCTTCCGTTTGGTTTTAAGACCTCGCTATTCTGAACTCATAAAGCTCAGTTTGGAGTAAAAAAATAAAAGAAGAAACTATTTTGACATCAAAAATTCACAGATAAAACATATTATTTATCACAGATTGCTATGTACCAAAGATTACCAAGGACATTCGCTTTTAAATCATCTTAACTATTCAATAGTGGCACAGAAAAATATCTTTTATGTTCTCGTTTTACGTTTAACGAGAAAGTGGAGGAGATGACCAGGTTTTAAAGGCAGAGGGTAATTAGGGGAAGTGGACACAGGTGAGGGATTACTAACGAGGAGCAGGTGGAGATGGCGTAGCAGGTAAACAAGTGACTGAGGAGAAGTGAATGATGACAGGAACACAAGCAGTAACCCCAAATACAAAAGAAACCCAAATCCTGACATTTTATTATTGAAAAGAAGACATGAACACACAATTAAATGACTATCTGCCTCTCTCCTCATGATTCGTGTCATAATTCAGGATGTGATCGAGTCTAAAAAAGCCTCAAAAACCTTATTTACCAGATCTGTGGGAAGCCTCTGTATATGATAGAAACCATGCTGTGAACATTACAGATGGACAAAAATTTAATAAAACCGCAAACATTTAATGAAAAGGATCTAAACTGATTGTGTGAGAGGACAAAGTCATTGTCTCTGATGTCAGTCAGATTAAAATAAACTTTATTTTCTAAATGCAGATTGTAAAAGAAAGGTTAAATGCATCAGGGGAAATAAGGACCCAGTCGTGTGTAAATGGTTATTGTCACTTATCTCTTTATTAAAAACTGAAAGTAAAAATATCAGAGGAAACAAATGTTTCCACCCAGCTGCAAAATCCTAACAAGCAGTAAAACTCCCACCAGCTTCGATTAATTAAAGGAGGATGCCTCAAACTCTCTGCGTCTCCAAGGGTTTCACTCAGACGTCCTGGCGAGTCGAGCAGGAGCGTTCAGGAGAGAGACAGAAGAGGTGGCTGCTTCCAGCACACACACACACACACACACACACACTCCACATGCCGGGGATTCCTTCTAACCTCACAACCGGGCAGAAGCAGATACTTGATTGATGAGTTTGTTTCTGTATCAAACAACTGCAGAGTATCTGAACTTTATGACATTTACTCTGATGGTAGTTTCACCCTCCAGCTTCGCTTTACGAGGCACTCTGGTTTGTAAAAATGTCAAAAAAACCTTTCGAGATATCCAGCGATGTCATTAGTGAAACTATTTCCGATAAATTTCACAAGTTGCTCAACGCAGAAGGTTTCTAGGCACTTTATTAATCTTAAAGATGTCAAACATTATTATGAAAGCAGAATAAAAAAAGAAGCAAATGAAAAGAAAATATTGTTAAAGTCACATAGTGAGTTTTCTTTACTTTTTATAGCAACCAAGTCTGCAATTATTAGTCTACGGAGATGAATGAAAGGAAAAAAAAACATCTTTAAGGTTCATAAACATCAAGCCCTTACTGGGTTATAACAATCATAAATGGAAACAATTTCAAACTTCTGGCTGCTTTTGTTGGGCTCAGCAACCATCCCCCACTGATTTATGCATTTCCACGAAGGAAGCATGCCGGTAAAAATCACAATTTACTCTTTTTCCTGCAACAAACCTGTTCAGATTCCTCTTGAGCTTGTTTTCTTAAATCCAAAATGAGGCGGCAAAATCCTCCAAACAATTTATCTGCAAGGTTGGGAAAGTGGTGATTACTGACCACTTCTATGTGTATATTTGTGTTTATGTCTATTTTTTGCTTGAAAAAGGTCAATTAGCTCCAAACAGGAACATTTACAGATCATATATACCTTTTTAGACTTTTTACACTTTAGAAATTATTGGAAATATGTACCGGTAACTGAGTGTATTTTACAGCATGATACAGATTTTCTAATATATTTTATTTTAATATGTTGTGAAGTGTCACTATTATACTATTTTCCCCCTTGAAGTATGTTTTTATATAACTGCTGTTTCAAATAAATACGTTTTTTTTATACAATCAGTTTAGCGGTTCTTGCAAATATCAAAAAGGCCAATGTCTAAAAATAAAATACTTTATTTTCACAAAAAGTTTCTATTAAAGACCTGTCACTACGTGCAAAAAGCTCAGAGGAAACAGAAAAACAATGCATACCTTATTTATACTTTAATTATAAAAGAATAAATGTCAAAATACAACAAATAAAAAGATCTTTACAAAAAAAGATCAATTACAATAATTTTAAAGTTGTTGAAAGAAGATTTAAGATTTCAACAAGACAACAAAATATGAACATTAACTTCATAGAAAAGCTCATTTGTCGACTATATTTTATTATAGTGGTAATGCAATATTTTATTTTACATTTCTTGATGAAAAAGGTCTTAATTCATAGTTTGAGGATTAAAATTCCTGAAAGCTTTTTTTCCAGGGGGTCAGAGGTCAAACTGCACAATGAATAGGATGTCACCTTGTTATAATGTTCTGATTAATGGTTTGTAAATGTTTAATAAAACCTTTCTGTTGAGTATTAACTATAATTCAGATGAGCATTTGTTATTACTGCAGAAAATAAATGTACTTTTCTTCATGTTGTCCAAGTGATCTTCTGTTAGAATCATTCATTTCACAGATCTGCAGAAGAAAAACCTTTTCCTGCTCCATGAGGGAGTTTGCCTTCCTCTGAGATGGACAGCATCATTTTAAAGCGTCTCTCTGGGCTCCATCATGCAACGTGACAGTGAGGACATGGCCCTGGACTTGTGACAGCACCCATAAGTCTCTGTCTGGGCCCCAAGCCGGCTGTCTCCTGACTCAGTGCAGGTGCCTTGTGTTCCTGCCAGAGTCGCCAGCCAGTCAGCCCCTAAGTGGCCCTCCTCCGCCTCCTCCGCCTCCTCGGCTCGCGTCCTCTTTAAGCTGAGCTCCATCGCTTCCCTCGGTCAGTTGTTCCGCAGCCACGCAGAGACTTGGTGCTTGACGCCATGTTTAGTTATTAGACAGCGGGAGGCCTTGTGAGCCGGCCCGGGCAGGATCACATATCACATCTGACGGCGGCTGGATAGAAGCAGCATGTGTGCTGCAGAAGATCAAGCAGAAAAGCATATTTGACAAACCTGCAACAACACGAGACAGCTCTGCTTTGATAAACTTACAAAACAGTAAAACAGACAAGACTTAACTTTAGGGATCAGTTGAAAGAATCAAGATCTTTTTCACATCTGTAAGCTAACTAAGAGCCACGAAGCAGGTTGTTAGCGTAACAAAAAGACAGAGACCTAGCATATTGTTTGAATTTTGAGTAATTTAGCCTAAGTGGAGGTCTTTTTGTACCACATTTTATCTAAGTAGTTGATTTCCTGTTCACTTTGTGGGTCATTCCTGTTTTGCAGTCCGTGCTGTCAGTTCTGAGGTTCCTCAGGGATTCATTTTCGGTCCATTACAGTTCCCTCTGTATAGAACCGGTGAGTAAGGTCGTCAGAACTGTTCATGCTGCCAGTTTGCTGGCAGTTTGCCACATCTGCATCATCAACCATCAAAGAAAGGTAGACATCTTTTGGGAAGTTGAAGCTGGAGCGAGTTTTAAGTCCCGCCCCCTCCACGGAAACAAACAGGACTTTGCTGTTGCTACAAACAACAGACATGTGCACCAGAGTACCAGAGCCCTGAGGATCTCAGTAAACCATAAAAATGGTTTAGCGAGGTAGCATTTTGAGTTGGTTTTTATTCATTTATATTTTGAAACAGTGGATTGTTTCTCTGACAATTTGTACAACCAATTGTCCAGCATGAGACAGCAAGTATGATGACTTCAGGAGACAATTTCTCACTTTTAACAAAACTTACTGTCAGGAACGGTGGAGACGAAGGCGAACCCAGAACGCAAACTCATTATTAAAGGAATAGAAACTAATTTATTAAACTAAAGAAACAAAATGAAAACAAACAGCTGACGTGGCAGCAAAACAAAAAGACAAACAGAGCATAAACACGGAGCGAAAGAATCGGGACAGGACGGCAAAAACAACAAGCAACCAACAACAATGGACCAGCGGAGTATAGACAGAAATGACCGGGTTTTAAAGTGCTGAGGATAATCAGGTAAGTGGAGACAGGTGACATGATTAGCAGACTTTGACAGGTGTAAGTGGGCGTGGCAGGAATGCAGAGAGAGAAATAGACTGAGGAGGAATGAGAAAGTGAAAAACACGAAAACAGAAACTAAACACAAACCAATAAACTCAATCAGAAATAAAACAAAACACAGAAAAAACCCAAATCACCACACTTACTGTCACTTGTTGTATCATTTAATAATCTCACATGACCTAAACGGTAAAATAATAACAATTATTTGCATGTTTATTAAACTGTTCATCTTCGTTTTTATAAATGGATTGGCATTTGATCGCCGTGCACGTGTTCGGCATTCAAACAAACGTCCAACAAGCAAATCATTTACTTTTCCTGTTCAGTGCCTGCACAGCTGCGGTTTGTCAAAGAAGAGGAGGGATGCGATTAAAATTCAATAACTTCACAAATAATTAGTCCCCCTAATGGCTTTCTGAACAGGCACACATATACAGTTCTTTTAAAGGCGCTGGCTTGGTTCGTGTCCGTCTGGGCCAAACGAGCTGAGCCTATAAAGGTTATAAAAATTTGTTTGTGAAGAAACAGACCAAACACTCAGCAGATGTTGAGGCAAAAGTCCCACTCACTCCGTAACGACCTGCTCAGAAAATTAAACTGTTTCTAAAACAACATGTGTTTGGATGCTAGATTTACAGAGAATATTTGCAATAAATTTAAGCTTTTATCAAAAGATTTAAATGTAAAAGTTGATTAAGAATTATTTTAATTGACAGAAAATGACAAATTAAATTCAAACAAGATGATTAAACTGGAAGTTTTTGCATTTTGTCGAAAATCTTTGGAAATGCTGCAGAGCCGAGGCGAAGCGTTTCTGGTTCCAGAAGTAAGAAAAAATCATTAAAAGTCTTTCTGACATCACGCTAATAACTCAAAAATCCAGCTCTGGAGTTTTTCTCAGGAGTTTAAATGTCATCCTGCTTCATGATTAGTCTTTCTAAATAAAGTTATTTTTTTAAACAACTACGTAGGATCTTTCCTGCATCTGCAGAAAAGCACTTCTTCAATAACAGTGATTCCTTTTAGACTAAATAAATGCGGAGTATAATTCATACAGGTATGATGTATAAATATCTTCACTTAAATGAAAGAAAATTGTTAACCAGTGGGAGATGTTTAAAGTGATGACAGAAATTGTGCAGGTAAGGGACGAATGTGGGACAATTTGGGTTTGTAGATTAGTTGAGGACCCAAGGATGCAGGCAGCAGCTGATGGGCAGATATGTTGAATCTACAAAAGATATTTATTAAAAAAGAAAAGACAAAACCAGGAGGTGCAGGAGGCAAAAACCCAGGACTGAACTGGGGAGAAGATCTGAGATTAAAGATGAAAAAAAAATTAGAATATTAAATAGTGGCTGGGGTGATTAGTAAATGGGAGCAGCTGGGATGATTGGAAATTAACAGCAGGTGTTTGACAGGTAAAACAAAAACAAACTGCCAGGCTGATTAGGTTACAAAAATATAGATAACTACAGAAAACACTGGCAGAAATAAACAAAATGTACTGATACTCCTGAATTGAACTGAAGAGGATCTAAAAATTAACATTTAAAAGTTCCTGTTTCAAGTTTAATGTGTTTAATTGTGCCGATGTTTATAAATGAAACCAGCTGAATTCTGTTTCCACTTTATTTACTATGTTTTTACTTTTAACCTTTCAGCTTCAACAGTTCTGTTGTTTTAGGATTTATTTTTTTATAGTGACAGAAGTTTTCAGATTGCTCCTTTTCAACAGTTAAAGAGACAGTCTGGTCATTTTTGGAGTGATGTTCTGTCAAACAGTTATCGGTATCTTATGGGTCGAGTTTTGGAGAAAGAGGCAAAAGTCTTCCTCCAGGTGAGACTAATCTTTAGCCAAATGAGAGCATGTTTATGCTGCTTTTTAAGCTTAAAAATACATTAACTAACATGAAACTTCTATATGTTTTCAACGTTTGTTGGTCCAATACCTTTCAGATAAGAGGTTTTGCTCCACACAAAAACATTTTTCTTCAACTTGGACTTCGTGTCTCACCGTCGGAGGCTGATTTGGGTCAAACCAGAAGCAAGCAAAAATATTTACTGAGAGTTTCCGTTCCCCAAAAGCCTAACTATCTGAGATTTACGTTAAACCTTTGACCTCATGCTGAAGGGTCGGTAGGTGAGGCAGAAAGCCGAACGCTGCGGGATTTTACTGATGTTTGCTCCATTAATAACATGCATCCTCTTGTGAATACCATCAGAACGCCGTCCAAATAGGCCGATGCGGCGAAAGCTGAGCTCACCAAAGGGAGGCAGAAAAACTCTTTGCAGGTTCTGCGTCCTGAGCAACATCGTGCCATCTGACCCCTGTTGGATCGACGGCATCATTTAAAGAGGAAAAACAGGGAGAGCTCAGGATGAGTAAGATGGATGTGCAGAAGTGTCTGCTGGTTAATTGTAATCACCGGAATGTGCTGCAGTATCCATTAGGAGGATAAATCGAGCTGGGTGTCTCCGAGGTGCTGATTGAGTCAGCAGATGGAGGAGAAATTATGATGAAAAGGCATCAGCAAGGTTGCTTCCCTCCACCCCTCCTCTTCCTCCTCCATCAGTGCTTAATCTGCAGCCAAGGAGGGACTTTATTTTCCCTGCATGATCAGGGGAAAAAATGGCCGGGGAATCGTTCTGCTAAACCCTCGGCTGGCAGGCTTCAGATCGAAACGTTTCAGCATCTGTTGCTTTATTTTCCGATGGAAGTCTTAACCTCATTTATTTATTTATTTATTTTATTCAAATAGTTTGCCCAAATGATTTTTTTATGTGCCACGTGAAACTGATTAGTCTTTCATAAAAAGCAGGCCCCCACAGCCCTAATTTTGAAAGTGTCCCACATGTAGAGTTTAGATCGTAAACTGGTTTGATATCAAGGACTAAAAAGCAAAACAAGGTGGTAACAGTGTAATAAAGGTCAGAATATTTTAAATAAATTTGTTTAAACAAACATTTGTGATGGGTGTTTTGGTGTTGAATAGTGGCTTAATATATTAATGAGTCATAAAAACACAAATATTAAATCTGGCTAAAAGATGCATCTGATAGGAGGGAAAGAAACACAGTAAAAGTTATGCTTTTTTTATTAAATCTTGTGAACCAGTGGATCTATTTTAATAAAACTCAGAAAGTAATCACTGGATAAACATTTACAATTATTCAACTTTTAGAGACAATCTTAATCAAGACGGCCATCAAAGCTAGGCCACCTTAGCAAACACGGTAATGTATATATATCAGCTATTTTTATAGATATTGAGCTATAATTAGGTGTGATTGTAGTTAAGAATCATCCCAACACATGCTGAGTCTGACCTTTCACAAAGCTGCACGAGACAGCACATAATGTCAATTTCAAAGTTCGACCAAAACGGCTGAAACACTCATTTCTCAACATAAGATGAGCTAAAACTCTGGCATAAAGGTAATCTTTCAAGGAATGCTAGGTCTTTAATGTTTTTAAGGATCTTATTTTTTCAGGTAGCACCCATTACAACAGGGGACTTGTCTTTGCTTTCACAATATGACTGAAAAATCCCCCTCAAAAACAAGAAACAAGAAACCAAGATCAGTTTCCATCCAGTAACTTGCAGCGAAGCCCGACTCTGACCCCTTCCCCTTCAGGGTTCGTCGTACACCTGCGCTGTCGAGGACCTCGGGGACGGTCGCGGCTTAAACCACGCACAGGGCCTCGGGCCTCCCTGTCGTGCCTGATGAATGTCGGCGCGTCCCGGGTTTCCCCTCCCCGTAGGTGTAGGTCTCCCTCCCGGGGCCCGATTAAAGCGTTCTGCTCGCTCAGCTGTTTTTCGCTGCTTGTCAAACAGTCTGCTTTATGGGCTTCATTAGCTGAGGGGGTGGGTTACACACACAGAGTGTGTTTTACTGCCACTGGCTGTCTGTAAAGGCCAGAGGTCAGGACCTTTCTAACAATCAGTAAATCAGCCGAACGTTTCAGACAGTCAGGAAACAAGTGCAAAGCAGATGACGAAAAGAAAAAAAAGTTCTGTCGGATCGTATGATAAATAATCCATGCTACAGAGTGTTTATATGAACCATCTTTTGGTTGTCTTTGTGTGCACCCGGGACTCTGTTATTACTTTAATAACAGACAACCAGAAGAAGGTGGAATACTCCCTCTGGGCTGTGACGGTTCTCTGCCTCATGAGGAGGTGTTCGGTGTATCTGGGAGTTCTGTTCTTGAGTGATGGCAGGATGGAGCGGCCGATCGGGGCCTGGTCTGCAGGAATGAGGGAGTTGCTTCGGTCTCTTGTGGTGAAGAAGGACCTGAGGTGTTGTCCAAGTCTTGTAAAACCATAATTTACTGTATGATTGTCAAATAAATGCTCTCCAGCTGCCAGCCCTTGAGTCCTTTTTTTTGAAGTAGAAAACACAACATGGTGAGGAGCTCTGTCACCGGGGGGAGCTTGGATTGAGCCGCTGCTCCTCCGGGTCAAAAGGAGTCAGCTGAGATGTTTCCAATATCTCATTAGGATGTCTCCTGGGTGCATCCCTCTGGAGGTTTTATGGGTACACATGACATTTATTCATTTATTTCCTCTTTGGCCTGAAAAAACCTTGTGGTGGCACTGGGGAGAGGGACGTCAGGGTTTCCCTCCTGGACCTTCATGACCCAACTATGGATACACAGAAGAAGATGGATGGATGGATGGATGGGCTTTTCTCAGTAAAGCTTAACCTGCAGGAAACTTTTGCTGAAGCTTGCAGTGCTGCACCTTTCAGTATTGAACAAGAAAACTCCTCGGATGAGAAGCAAAGCAGAACAGAAGTTCATTTGACTTTAATTTTCTGAGTTTTTACTTTGCAGCTGGCCTCCCAGGTATGCTTGATGTAGAACTTCGAACATGTAGGAACAAGAATTTAAATTAAAAGCAGCATTTTTTGTCAGAATGCATATCGTCCTCTGCCTTCATGCTAAAGTTTTAAACAAAGGTTTCATGTGCTCTGATGCAGAGTTTGGATTGGGGACGACTCACAGCTATTTTAGCTCATCTTTTATCTGGTACACCCCAAACGCTAATTAGTTGTAGATATATAATTAATTATTTTCAGGGAGTTTCATTAAAATCTGTCCAGGTGTTCATGAAATTTTTTGTTAATGACAGACTTTCATAGCAGCTGGCGATAAAAATCCAAATCAAGTTGAGTAATGCAGTAAAAAAAACGTTTTCTACCTGATCAATCATGCATTCCTCTTTAATCAAGTTATTTGCTCCTTACCTGCTTAAAATATCAAATAATTCTGCTGAAAATCTGATCCATGGAATAATTTGTGGCTTACTGGCCTCAAATCTGTGCTCAAATATGGCTGCAAACGCAGCGAGACATTTAAGCACTTAATGCCGGTGAGTGGATACATATGTGAGCAAATTTGTTCCATTGCGTAGAGATTTAGCCAGCGGTAACTGAGCTTTTTTTTATTTTTTTCTGGTGTTGACTGAGTGCAGAGATGGGATTGAGAAGTTACAACTGGAGCCCACATGTGTTTTATTTTAATCCAGCGTGACTATTGGCTGTGACTGCCATCTTTAATTCTCACTCAATCAGGCCACTTTTGACTATTGATGCACTGGAAAATCCTGATGCACGCTTTAAGGTCTGAGCCAGAAGTGGCAGGCGTGCTGCTCTGTGGTAACAGTTATAATACTCGAGACATATTTCAGTTTAATGATGCAAAGAAAACGAGTGACTTCCCTCGAGTTTGAGTTTTCGACCGTTCCTATTTTTCAAGAAGTTTCACCTGTCCTCAGCTGGTGTCAGATCTCAGAATAATGCTGTGTGGAAGCTGTCACTGATGCCTTTTTAGGGTTTTCAGACTTTGTTTTGGAAAACTGGAAAATAAATGACTTGAATCTTAAGTGAGGCATTGAAATACCTGTATGAGGGCGTGCTTTTTTTGGAGCTTTGGCACCGAGCGGACAAGGCAGCCAATCTGGCAACTTGTGCGCTCCTTTGGTAGTTTTCGTCACCTGCTTTCCTGGTGGTCCTTGACAACTCAATCCACTGAGCAGACTGAATCCTCTGAGGAAGACCTGGCAAAGGAAAGAACCTGGCAAAGGTTTTAATGCAAAAAAGGAGGAACGTGTGTGGCACATTTCACACTGAAGGCATCTAGTGTGGTCATGAATTTAAAAAGCTCCTTCAGGATGAAGCACAGGCAGCTGAATGAACATTAAGATGCTGCTTCATATAAAAAAATAAAGGCCTAACATTCCTTGTCTGCCAGTTTTATGCTAAAATCATCTTATACTGAAAAGTGGGCCAAATTATAGCCATTTTGTTCAACCCTTAATGATATGCACAATCTTATATGATATTGCGAGACCTCGAAAGATTTGTCAACGATCAGAGAATGTGTTGAAGAAGACTCTCAGCTACTGCACCAAATTTTAGCTTAATATCTATAAAATTTACTGAGTTAAAAACATTTGTGCTTAGATTGCCCAGTTGTGGTAGGAATCTTAATATTGGTCAACTCTAAAAGTTAACCAGCTGTAGATGTTTGTTCAATCAATGCTTTCTGAGAGGTTTATTAAAGTCTATCCAGTGGTTCATGAGATACTTTGCTAACATTACAGACAGATAACTGCATACACACAGGCAAAAAATTTAGCACCACTTTGCCTTTGACGGCAAAAAAAAAAAAAAATGCTGGCATCTAATTTGCTTCATGAAAAATGGCAGCTCTTATGTTTGACAGTTTTCTTAAAAAAATAAACAAAAAACCCACCGCATTGTCCAACCACACAGATGGGGGTTGAATAATTCATGGCAACACAGGCGAAGTATCCTCACGCTGCGGCTCTATAAAAATAAATCCCATAACATCATCACACTGACTCCATCATACAGGACATCTGGGAGAGGCGGACGGGCCTTTAAGACCCGATGACTCAGACTTCACTCACTGAAGCTCCTCTGTTCTCCGCAAAGAAAACTGCAGGAAAGCGGGAGGTATTTCAATAAAGAGGAAAAAAAAACACATCAGATGTTTAAATGAAGAATTTGTGCCATTTTTTGGAAAAAGTAAGTTTGAATTTATGGCAGCAGCACATTTTTAAAAAGTAGTTCCAGGTCCATGCTTCCCTCTGTGCAGCATCTCCATCAGTCTGTAAACATCTGGACCTGAGGTTGTCCCGTTCTGTCTGTTCAACAGTCCTGGATGGGAGCAGATGTTGTTCTAAAACCTGGACTAATGCACCCCCATACCATCAGAGAGGCAGGCTGACCTCAGAACAGTTCTGCTCTTTGGTCCAGAGGAGACACATCTGTTCACATCTGGCTTCTTCTCTGCCTGATAGAGCTTTAAGCAGCATTTGTGGACGGCACAGTGAACTGTGTTTACAGACAGTGTTCCTGAGCCCCTGGAAACACATCCCTGAACTAAAAGTCTAATATTTCTTTTTAACTTTAATGATCTTTTTTGTTAAAGTTACTCATAAAGTGTGTATAAACGCAGACTTATAGATACTAGATGATAAACTGAAGGAAGTAAACACAAAATAGCCAATGTTCCTAAGTATGAAACATTTACAACAGAAAAAAGTAAGAATTGATTATTTCCATTTCTCCCCATCCACTGTAAACCGTTGCCCTTCTTGATTTTATAACAAGTTTTAACTGCCCTTTGCTGATGCAAAAACAAGCTGTTTTCTCAAATTTTATATTTTCTTTCTGATCCTGTGCAGTGATTTGTGTTTAATGAAGTTTTGCCTGAGGGCCTGATGATTGCAGCCAGTAAATATCGGTGTTCAGCCTTTTTTTTTAAATGTTGCTGTCATCCAATTCTAAAATGTCCTTTATTTTCTCTTAAACACTAGAACAGTGTTAGATTCAACGTTTAATGTTTGAACTCTGAGTTTGAATGATTTGTAAATTAAGTGTGGTTGGAAAAGCACAATGTTGATGATGGGATGTTTCCCCAAAACTTGTTAAACCTCTGACTAGTGTTACAGCAATTTGCTCATGTTAATTGTTGGAAGACTTGAGGAAGATCAGATTCCAAAAGAAACTGCAGGCCTCATCTTTCATCGTAACACCCCTGTTCCATCCCACCGGCTTCGCAGCAGCAGCGTATGAATCTTTGGATCGTGTAAGCGATTAATTTTCCTGATTGGTTTGGTTTGTGAGTGCTTTACAGCTCTGGCTCGTTGTCGTAAGTCTTTACCTGATAAATCTCAGTTTAAATCTGCCGCCAAACCTACTCATCCACAAAAAAAAAAAAAAAATCACAGATAGTTTTAGCACTCCATCTGTTTGCTGCTGAGAGGGACAGCTGTCAGTCATCCTGAACATGAACCTAATCTGAAACAGAAGATCTTTTAACAAAACTTTGTAAAGGAGGAAGAAAGAAGACATAAAAGTCAGCAGAGAGGAGATGAACTGCCTGTTTTCTGATATGAATGCGTCTGGAGAAGTTAATCCTTGCAAAACAAACCAAAAAAAAAAAGAAGTTGTTACCTCTTTCTTTGAACTGCATCCAAAATCAGATTAAACTATTTCATTAAAACTGCACTTTATCATAGCGAGAGATTTTTGACAGGCATAAAACGGTAGTAAATCATGATAAATTTCAAAGGAGCAGCCACAGGGATGGAAGAATACAGGATGAAGATTGAATATTTCACCTAATTTGACAGCAGAGTCAAGATAAATGTTGTGAACACAGCTTAGAGCTTTGTTCTCGGGAAACATCAAACAGAGGTGAAATGATAAACTCTCAGGCGTGCCATTGCTAACATTCCCCTCCCTACAGAAAATATTAAATGACCCCTTCGTGTTCCTAACCTGAGCACGGAAAGCCTACCTGACCTGTCTGCTCGGTTTGTTTCCACTTCTGCACAATTTATACAAGGTTTCCTACAAGGTTACAGCAGCTGAATCCAAGAAGACAATAAATTTACAGTTCAGCTGCCTGAGGGTAATCCTGTCTGGATGAATTATATATTTAAAACAGTTTTATTCAGCAAGAAAACCTTTAGATTCCTGATTCACTTTCCTCTGATGTTTGGACTCCAAAATATCAATAAATAAAACTTGTTAAATGAACAAAATGTGGAGAAAAATCACTTGAACTTCTTTCATAATGAAGCAATTATGTTGCAACTTAATATATCCTAATTGGGTAACATAATGTTGATTTTTTTATATCTAGGACTAGATTAGATTGTTTTCAACTGGAATAGTCAAACTTTGACTGTTCTTTTCACAAAAACGATCAGGTTGTCTGCGTTTCAGTCTGGTTGGATAAATTATAACAAATTAAACTGAAATAAGACTTATGTAAGTAAACTGTAAGCACGTGGACGATGTGTTCGGCGTATTCGAATGTCACGACAAATCCGGTAAACCTCGTCTTTTGAGCGGACGGTTTTCAGAAATCTGTCGCTCTGAATGCAGCTGGTTGCTTGGTGTCAAACGTTCAAAACTCAGCGAGACCGCAACTGAAATTTTGCCTCGCAATTTGAGTTGCCAACTGATATTCAACAGTTGCAGCAACGTAAGATCCTGGATTAAAAGATTATGTTGTTGTGTACCAAACCCAAAAATCCAAAATCCCATAAATAACATCGACACACTGACTCCATCGCTAAAAATACATAAAAATGACAAGAATTAATCAGCTGACAAACCTAAATTTTATACATTTATGTTATAAAAATATGTTACAAATAACTAGGCCTTTGTTTTGTTTGTGCTCCTAATCTGAAAGTGTTGCCTGTAAAATTATTACAATATAAATAAAACACACTTTCAGCACCAGGGCTTGTAATTACACTCCTAAACTACTGATAAAAACATTTCAAAAGCTCAGCTGTTGTGAGTGTTTTCACAAACAGGCATCTCAGTGGTGTGAAAAAGCAACTTTATGAGCACATAAAAGTTGGTACTGCCACAGCTCTCTGGCTTGTGGTCAGAATCTCTCGAACGGTTAAAACAACAGTTGGTTTTGTGGGTTTTTCTTAAAATCGCTCCTTTGTCTCGTTTGAACTCGGGTCAAAGAATTCATGGCACACTACGGTTCAACTGCAGCACAAAACGGAGCCGTTTATGCAAAAATGATTGTGGTTTTACATGATCTCTTCTGTTTCAGAGAGGTATTTATGGGCAACCAAACAACAACCAGGACTGATATTCAGCCATACTTAAAGTGTAATTTGCAGTTAATGCCTAAAGATTTATCTTATGAATTGTTGTTATTGTCAGGAAGGATCAGGGGGAACTGGGGAAAATGTTGTATATTTGCACAAGTAGAGTAATTGAACTAATGTTCTTTATTTCAGTAAGCGACTGAGGCCCGTCCAGATTTCACATAAACACACACACACACACGTGTCTTCGAGCCCCACGGGCCAGGGTGAGCCTCCTTCTCTTTGTTCGAGCCAAGTGCTTGATTAGAAACATCAAGCATAATTTCCTAATTGGACTGTCTAAACCACTTTCATGTGGGAGATGCAAGGCGAGCAGGTATAGCCGTAATCTAATAACCATGCATGTTCAGCCCACTCCCACAGACACATGTAGCAGGATGTTTGCTCTGTGACTCAGCGTTTTCCATGGAAGAACTGAGATATCATTATTCTATTCCAGACCTGCAAGGCCTGCAGAGGATCCTGTACCTGCCACGGCCACCATCATCATCATCGTTTGTTATTCATCCAAAGGGGGCGTGAGTCAAGCTTTGCATTTAAACAAATTAGCTTGGGATTCTGGAAGCTTTGTGGGGATCAGCAAAATTTAAAAAGAGACACATCTGGCCCACGTGCCCCTTGTTGAGAAGCCCTGGTACAGACAGTAGACCAATCATTATTGCCACCTAGACTGGAGTGCAAACTGCAGACTGCCATGTCAAATCTTATGGCTCTTCCGACCTGAAATAGTTTGAATATAAGCACGTTTGCATCTGCAAGGTCCTACCAGTTTGAGCATGCAGATTTGGAAAAGCATGGCAAAGACACAAACCCCTCCCTCACCAGTTTATGCACCAGCAAACTAAAACGGAGCTGAGCACTTTAATATTGAGCCCATTTCCACACAGCGACTACTAGTTTTTTAAATTCCCATTTTGGATAATTTTTCACCATGTAAAGGTCTAGATTTCTGATCTTAACTGTTTGTTTCCCTCCAATATGATCTTTACCTAAAGGGAATGTTTAGAAACACAAATGCAAGGTTTTCACTCCAGAGTATTCTGATTTCCATCACATTTAAACCTGTTTTTTGTTACTGTCGTACTTACATTCAACCATTGATCTCATTATCTTTACTGCAATGCTTTAAAGAACTGAACAAGTATTGTAGAAATTTGTTTTAAAGCCCTTTCATTATGAGAAGTTATCAGTTTTTCACCAGCCTCTGTGGATGTATCCCAAATGTTACGTGACTTAAGTACTTGTTGACGATCTCCAAATTTTTCGTTCCTTTGGGACAAACAAAAATGCTCAATGTGAATAAATCAGGCCACATCAAATGCTTTGATAAAGGAACGTAAACAAATGCAAGTCAGATGTGGGGGAAATGCATCTCGTCAGCCCACAGAGAGCCTCAGCCTCATTACTGCAGTAAAAAAAAACGTTGATGTCAGATCTGAAATGGGCAGCAACTGCAGAATTGTCAGCAGAAACTCAAAAAGTGATTGAATCCTCTTGCTTTGGGGCCGGAGCATGATAAGGCACACATGTTGTTGCAGAGGGGGGCCTCATGCATCTGTCAAATCTGAGATCACAGTGTAATTGTGCCTCCTTGTGTTTGTGCGCATGTCAAGGTGTCTGTGTGTGCAGAGGTCTGTGGCAAACATGTGCGAAACACATCCAACCATATGAGAAAAAAAAAAATGAGTGAAGCCATCCCGCGGGCATTAGAGGAATGCAGATGGTGTAGAATAGAAAGCAGGGAGAGGGGGTTGATGTTGCCCCCCTTTGAGGCGGTTATAGATGAAGATAACTGGAAAGGGAGGAGTCTCCGAGGCCTTATCGCTGAGCTCCATCTTTGAGTTTTGCATCGCCAACATCCATTTGGGACAATCTTCTGACCTGGGAGAGCCCTGGGTCAAGGCCGAACCAATAAACCTTCACTATCTATTAGCTCCCCCATCTCTCCAGCCCTGTATCACCCCCCCACCCCCACAACATGGTCATCTTTCCCAGGCTCTCTAAATAGGGGCATGTTGAGTCTATCAGAACTTGGGAACCTGGAAGAGCCCACATCAGGAGGGGGTAAAGCTAAGGCTAAAAAAAAAAAAAAAAAAGCATTCTCTGCAATTGTATTTTTCTTATCTGATGAAGGCAGCAACAGAAATTCCTGGATTTGGGTTTTTAAATTTGAGGTCTCTCCAAAACTATAAGCTGTTCCTTGATTTTGTTTCTCAGTGTTGCTCAAATTGTATTTTCCTGAAACACATCCATGTACAGATGGGATACAAACTTGTCAAAATATCAGGCTCAATTTGACGTTTCCTCACATTTATTTAAGAGATTGCTTAACTTAGAAGTTCTCACTTCTTGGACAAAACTGTGTAACATTTTTTGTAACATAAGATGTTTTGCTTTTATATTTATGTTAATTTTATGGTTAGAAATCTCGAAGAGCTTGTCAAATTTTCTCTTTTTATTTAAGTTCAAATGGCTTTTTTGTTTAACTGTAATCAGACAATATAAAAGCACCAATGATTATCTCATTGCAATAAAAAGCAACGCTGGGAAAACTTCTGGTGTGCATGTGGATGCTTCTTTGACATGCACCACCCACATTCAGAATGCTTCAACCAAGAACATGCCACCATGGCAACAACACATGGGATTCCTGCAGCCTTGCCCCCTTAAAATGGAAAAAATAAATTAAACAAAAAGGTTTTGCTAAAAGAATTCACCAAAAAACCTAAGTTAAGTTTAAATTATCTGCACCACAATCTAATTAAGCATCTCATTGAAAACCATCAGAACCCAAAGGAACCGTACGACTGATATTCTCTCCTGATTTCAAAGCTCGGCTCACAATCACACTGTGGTTCTAAAAACACAAAGGAGGTCTTAAGATAATCTTCACAAATCAAATTAAATGTCAAAATTATTACTAGAAGGTATATTTTACTATAATTGTTGTACGACACAAAAATGGTTAACTATAGTAACATGGTTGGTGAAGTTTTTGACATTATTCCTTTATTGGAAATGTCTGTATACTTTAACCAAGGACTTTTTGCAAGTCTCCATTGGTGTCATTTTGTGTTTTGGGATTCATTGCATGATGACGTTTTTTTTTTAACAGGTTTTGTGTCAAAAGCATTTTGTCAAATTTATCTCCAAGGACATGCATAGTCACTGAAATGTAGTTTTAGTGTAACTGTCAAGGGTAGTAGAATGAAGAATCTAAATTTGAGACATGCAGACAGAACAATAAAGAAATAATTACAGCAATTTTAACAAAAAACAAAACAAAACACTGCCACTCCACTAGGTGAGCAAACCTGACAAGAGAAACAGAAAGCCTTTTAAACAGGGAGAGATGATTACTGAGTTGGAACAGCTGAGTCTAATTAGCAGATGCAGGGCAGGTGTGATTGATGCTAAGGAACTGGGAAAGCTGAGAAAAACAATGGAAATGAACAGAAATAGGAAAGAAAGTGAACAAATGAACAGTCAAATCTCTACATAAACAGAAGAAGGTTAAAAAAATGGCAACATTATAAACACACACACAAAAAAAACTGAATAACTAAAAACTTCAAAACACCAAACCTCCAAGATCATGACAGTAACAAATTAACCTAATTAATCAGCTTTTTTAAACACTTGAGAAACATAATTGCATGTGCGATTTTCTTAATTTTGTTTTAAACTTAGAAAAAAATAAAGTTCTCATCCATCACCCAGCAGTCAGGACAGCATCTCAGAGGGTGTCCTTGTGTTTGGATATAGATGTAACAGTTTGAGGTCTGTAGTTTTGACAGCTGCCTGATGAATGCAGGTTAGGAAATGTGAAGCAGATAAATGCGGCCAAATATTTCCGCTGCCTCCTTCAGCCGGCATGGTAACACCTCACACCGAAGCCTAAAGTACACACATAAACCTGGACAGATGATGCATGCACATACAGTCGAGTACATAAACATGGAGCCTAAATATTTACAGCTGCCATCACACTGACTGTTTGTAAGTACCTGCAGTGATTATGAAAGTAACAAATATTCACTTCTGACAGATTTGAGTGTTTTCTGCTCTTATGGGTTAAAAGGTACTGAACAAAGAAGCTTGAGTCACAGGACTGACCTGCATTAGGCTATTTTGTGTAGGTAAACAATTTGTAGAATCTTTAGGTGGAAATATAAGAGTGGATCTGCTTCTAAACCCAAGAGAAAGAATAAGTTAGACAATCTCGGCATTCAAACACACATGGCTTTTTCAAAACCTTTCCTAGAGCGGTAAATTTACTGTTTCAACCTAAATACATACCAATATATAAAAACTGTTGGACATCTCCATCCCAAATGGCTCTTCCATGGTCGCCACCATTGTTGACATGTTTTCAGTCACTTTGTCTGTTTCTGCAGGTAAAAAAAACACACGTGGTAGTTGGCAAAGGGTCACAAATCAACACTTTCAATTAACTATCCATATGAGAAAAATATCGAGCAGATTTTGTTTATTATTTTACTTTTCCGACTGGTCTTCATGACTTTGCAATGAGCAGCTTTAGTTTATTCAAGCTGCACTAAAAACCTTCACCATCCATCCCTTTCCACATACAAGCATACACTCAATCCTGATCTGCAAATGAACTAATAGCAGTCATTTAGATTTCAATGCAGTTGATGCTAAGTCCTCTGTTTAAGCATAAATGCTTTGGGTTCTCTGTTGTTGTAAGACTTAATAGCAGAAAATGTAGTAAATTTAAGTCCAAATGAGAACCAGGGGCTTTTGTCAGTGTACATTATATGTAAGCCTTGTAGTCCACCTCTCTCATTCCTATCGGAGAGCCGGTAAACTGCCCAGAGATGGAGAGCCCTTCCTAGAAATGCTGTTGAACCATCACAACCCTCTCAAAGTGTTTGCATTCAGAGTATTACTGGTCAACCCCCATCAATTACATTCTTGGCAGCGGAGCCAAATTTATTTAAGGGCGGTGCCCGGCTGAGATGCATGCGCAGCCTTTGAGGAGGGCTTTTAAAGATTTCAAGGTACACGGGAGTGTTTTTTGCTTTGAACCAGGTCCTTTATCATTTCAGCTTAACATCCATTAGAACGCCACAGACATCAGTTGTGATAGATACTTTACCCAGAGACACAGAGCTCCTTTGTGACATCTTAAAATGATTACCTGGGTTAAAGAGCCTCTTTAACTTTAGCAGGACTGTGATGGTGAGGGGGTGCTCCCAGGGAAATGGGACATGCTTGATGCTGTGGGAGTCTGGCATGTCACTTGACGGTCCTCCTGCTTCACATTAATTTTATAATCATGGCTGCAGAAAGCCACAATTTACAGATGCAGCTGATGTCATGGCATACAACATAGACTGTACATAAACAATGTTGCTTCTCACCCACTGATGCCAAATATAGTTTCTAATAAACCTTTCATGTCTGGGCAATAAATTTTAAAGTGGAGTTTAGGTAAGCATGTGTTGACAACACAGGATGACTGTTTCTTCCTGACAGACTGAATGCTGTTTGATCCTCTTTATTATCCAAGAGATCTTACAAGACCTGGACATAATTTCATGTTGTGTTGTGCTTTGTATACAATATCATTTCTTTCCACACATCTAAATCACATTTTCCTGTTTTTGAGGTTTTATTTGTTCTGTTTGGCCCAGCCCAAGGTTGAGTAAACATCCCCTCCCTGGGTGAGGTGTTCCTACCTGGAAAATTTCCCCTGCTGTTTAATCTATATGTTTGTGCATTTCTGCATACTTGTGTGTGTACATGTGCTACTTTGTGATTGCTAAGTGGCTTCAATTCTTTTTTTTGTTAAATATTGAGGAGATTTTTCTCAGTATGTAGCTTCATACCCACCTTGAGGTCCAGTGCAAGTGCTAAAATACAGCTTTAGTAATCTTAATTGACTCTGTGGCTATATTAACATGTTTAAAACTCAAGCGACAGGACTGTGTGCCTCTGTGACTCATGCAAGGAAATTGAGAATCACACAAAAGTCCCAAGACATTCTGGAGACTCTGTTTGCCAATAAGTCCCAAATGAGATAGCACCTTAAGACTTTTTAATTTCTTATCGCCCACCGCCATAAAACCCCCAAAATATCTCATAAATCATTTTGTGTTTTCTAAGGTTGATTAGCTGTGGCAGCCATGTTGAACTGAGTTGACTCCAAAAGCTGATCAGTTGTAAATGTACATCCAATGATTACATTCTGGAGTTTTCAAATAAAATCAGTACAAACTGTAACTGTGGAGGTGACATGAACGCAAAAATTTAGTGATTTGTATTCGCCCTAAAACCACAACATCAAGAGTAATTAAAATGCTATTAAAGCACAATTTGCTACCAATGTAAAATACTGCAGCAGCTTATTTTTGGAGTATGGAAAGACCGTCAGTGAAACTCAGCGTTTGTGCAGCACAGATGAGCTACTGGCTTTGTTCAAATGCAACTAAGAGGTGTATCCATTGGGACAAAGACAGAATATAAAGCACATGTTTGAGGGGTCAAATACGGTTAACTACTTTGCATCCATAAGTATAATTGTGCTATCAATCTCGTTGATTTCCTCAGAATATCCTTTTCTTCCCAGCACTGTGATGGGCCTGCATGCCAATGTGTGGATGCTTTTACCGGAGGTGCTAGTGGTCTGTGTAAAGTCTAATGAGAAAGAGAAGGATTTAGAGATCCCAGTGCTTGTGAGCAGCAACAGGCCATGAACGGCAGCCAAAACAAACCCATATGCAGGTCACTCACTGGAAGTTCTTTGTCAAAAATCTGTGATCACTTTGTCATCAAGCCCGTGTTTAGGTTGGTGCAGCTCCAGTTTCTAATTGAGTAAATGGTACAACAGTTTTCACCTCACCTTTTTGGTTTTTCTACTAGATCCCTGGTGATGTTTTGCCTCATTTAAAATGCTGAATGTAAGCATTACTAAATCTTTATTCCCTTTCCATCTCAGAATAAAAATACCTCCACCTGCAGTTTCACCTTTGGACTCAACCTCTCAAGTGATTTCCTGTGAAATCTGGAAGCCAACAGAAAAAAAAGCTTTTAATTTGTATGCAGTTGATCACAATTCATGACTGCTTTGGCCCTTGTTGGTGTCCAGTCAGGTTTTGAATCCATCATGGTGTACAAACAAAGCCACATATAGCTTTTCATGAAATCTATGACTTTTTCTGATGTGGTTAAAGAATTTTTTTCTTCTGCTTTTGATGATTTTGCATTTCATGGTTCTGTTAAGATCATTTTGGTGTCATGACCCTTGGTAGGAAGTACAAAACCGAAATGCAAGACAAAGAAGCAGAAGGCAGGGGAGCAGTGAAAACCAAAAGAGTATTTTTATGAGCAAATGCAAAACCAAGGGGGCTCCAAAAGCTGGACGACCAAAATGGTAAGAGCTGAGCTCAACACTGAGTCAACAGAGCATAAAGAGACAATGAGGATCAGGCTAAAACCTGGAAGAATATATACTGAAGGAGTTAACCAACACAGGAGAGGTGCGATAATGACCAAACAAGAACCTGGTGCATAAAACAAAAACAAACAGAAACAATGAGGGAACAGAGAAACAAGGCAAGAAACAATAATACTAAGCACAAAAAGGTTGTAACAAAACTTGCAGACCATAACACCTGGACTTGTATTTTCCTTTTTTGTCCCCTTTTTATTTGTTTAGGCAGGTGATAATGTAATTTATTGTGTCTATGTGTGTGTTTACTGGCCTATTAGCAAAAACATTTTATAAACCACTGAACAGATTTTGAAAAAACCTTTAAAAATAATCTATATCTGATTAACTCAACCCAATTTAAGATGGCTGCTACAGCAAATGACCTTAGCAGACACAGAAATAGCTATAAATTCAGTTGATTTTTGCAGATATTTGTCAGTATTTGGGGATTATTGTTATTTTTCATGTTTTAGTTTGGGTTTATTGTTTCTTGTATGTTGTCCTTACGCTTAGTCTTGTCTTCGTTCAGTTTTTGTTCCTTGTGTCTTTGTACTCTGGTCATTATTCACTTCTCCTCAGTCAGTTGCTTGTTTTCCTGCCCCGCCATCTCCACCTGCTCCTCGTTAGTTTTCACTCACCTGTGCCCACTTCACCTAATTAACTTTGTCTTTAAAACCTGGTCATCTCCACCACTCTCTTCATTTGTCAATTTCCTTGCTGTCTGGTTACATTCATGTTTCCCTCTCATGTCTTTTTGGGTTTTATTTGTCCTGTATTAAGATTTTTTTTTTTTGCTGCCTCGTTCAGCCTTTTGTTTTGTTCTTTTATTTTAAATAAATCATTTAATTTCTGACGTCAAGTTCGCCGCAATCTCCTCCCAACCTGACAATATTGAGCTAAAATGGGGTGTGGAAGTAGCTCAGTCATTCTTAACACAAACTCCAAATACACAGAACATTGTTTACAAGTTTTGACCAAAAAGTCTGCAACTCTAAAATTTTTCAAGATTATGAAAATTAAAAAAATAAGATCTTTGTTGCAAACTTTGGCATGAAAGGCAACAAGTGTTATGCATTATTTCAAGGAATGCTAGGCCTTTAATCATTAGTCAGTGTTTGTGTTTGCTTCAGATTCTGGAAAACACTTCCTTTCACCACCACAGAGAAGTTAATTCATTAAGCATCACAAACATCTGTATAACAGAAATAAAAAGACAGATGTTTTTTATATGCTCACTTAAAAGGTAATCTAGAGCTTCACATCCTTAAATTGTAATTAATAGCCTTGACTCTCAAAAGTTCAATAATAACAAGACTTTTAGACCCTGTTAAAGAAAGATTAACAGATAAAACCTTTCTGGTATTTATTGTGTTTCCTTACCAAACAAACTGGTTGGTTTAAATAAGCTTTGCTATCTAAGTGGGAAATCAGCTTTGCTGCCAAATGATATAATTCATATTATTAATGATTCAACAACACTACCCCCCAGCAGATTTAGTTGATGCTTAGTAAATATTTTGTTTGTGAGGAAAAGATAAAATCATGTCCAGACTTTTCTATGAAAAAAAAACAAAACGTAAATGCTGCCTCCCGTTTCAGCGTTGTCCCCGTTTAAAGAATGTGATTCTGTTTAATTAGGGACTCCTAAATGGTTTAAGGGGAATCTTAAGACCCCCGACCCTTTTTAATTTTTGGTCCCGGTGGCTCCCCGGGTCGTCTCCAGCTTGTTGGGGGTCAGTCCGACAGGGTCCAAGTCATGATGCCATGATCCCTGAGGTTACTGGGGCCAGCCAGTTCTCAGCAGCATGTGTAAATTTCTCTATTAAGTCTAATATTCACATTACCCTCTCAAGAACATTTCTAGTGGATGGCATGTTCCAAAACAGTTTAAAACACCTTTTTAAATGCCTGCAAGATCAGTGCATGAGCCAGTCTACGTGGATTACCAAATATATTCAAATGTCTTTTTTTAACCAGGTCCAGCTTTTGTAACTTTTAATTGCCACCAAAATAAATACGTAAAATATGACGCCATGCCACAGCTGAAGAGTCATTCCTCAGATTCTAACTTTGATCTGAAGAGGAAGACTTTGGTTTCCTGAAGCTTGTAATTCCACAGTCTGATGCACATGAAAGGGTTATTTCACACTAACAGATAACCACAAACACATATGGAAAGGGAATGCCCATTGTTGAAGAAACCCACTGGGTTTTCAGTTAATGTCCTCTGATCCACTGGTTGCCATAATGATCTTGAAGTGGGGAAATAAAAAGAAACTGACCATTTTACAACCTGGAGTTCAGTCAAACTGATGTTCAAAGACTGTGTTCAGACTGTTTCTGACAGTTTTTGAATTGAGTAACATTTAATGAACTTATCTTTCAAATCTGTACAATTATGTTCCCATTTAAGCACAACACACTAGTATGTGACATCTATTGGTGTGAACAGATGTGGTTAATGGAATCGCAGCATTCAAACATGTGGCAATCTACATCAATGGTTCTCAAAGTTGTTGTCAGTAAGGGGTATAACAAGGGTGTCCAATCCTTGTCCTGGAGGGCCACTATCCTGCAGGTTTTCCTTGTTCCTCTGCTCCAACCCACCTAATTTGAATCAATGGGTGATTAACAGGCTTCTGCAGAACATGAAGAGGTGATTAAACCACTGAATCAGGTGTGTTGGAGCAGGGAAACAAGGAAAACATGCAGGATAGTGGCCCTGAGGACCAGGATTGGACACCCTTGGGGTATAAGGTTTTGAGAAGGTCTACAGCAGGGGTGTCAAACTCCAGGCCTCGAGGGCCGCTGTCCTGGGAGTTTTAGGTTTTTCTGCTCCAACACGCCTGATTCAAACTGTTGAATTACCTCCTCACCAAATCATCAAGTTCTCCAGCAACAAGTCATCCATTTAAACCAGGTGTTTTAAAGCAAGAACACGTCTAAAACATGCAGGACAGCGACCCCTGAGAAAAGAATGACTGTCAATAGCACATTTAGTCTTAACTGTCATAAAGAAATAAAGCCAGTGGTCATGAATGGATAAATAATGTATTAGCTGATAAGGCTCTTTGCTAAATGGCTAGCTAGTGACATTTATATACTTCAACCAGAAATGGTCTCTTCCTGTCACAGGTTGGTCAATCTAGGACCTAAGGATGCAGACTCAAACACATGGGAAAAAAAACCAACTAATTTAATTAACAATTAACACTAATTTAATGAACAAAATTAAAAGCGCTGACAGGGCAGCAGGAGAAATACAAAAGACAACTAAAAAGAAGCACACAGCACGACGGACTGATGAATAAGTGAAGACTGGGAGTAAAAGTACTAAAAGGAATGAGGAACAAGTGAATGCAGCCGGGCTGATTAGCAAATGAAAGACAGGTGAGAAATGATACGTAGTGATGAATGACTCAGGGGAGAAACTGGTAAACGACAAGAAAGTATCCAAATAAAACAAAGAACAACTTGACAAAACTCAATCTACACAATAAAACCCAAATAAGGAAACTTCCATTCTTATTTTGTGGGTCAAAAGCTGAAAAGTTTGGAAACCATTCATAAAGCAGCCTGTAATTGAAATAACTATTAGTGTGACTTTCCCAGTGTTACATTATTTATATAACAAGGTTACTCTGTGTATTTAGAATGATCCAAAGATAAGATCGGTTTTTATTGCCGTGTTCTGGGCCCCTAGTGTGGAGTTGTTTCTGGGTGTTTAAGATTGTTTCCAGAGCTCTTGAATGCTCCACTGCAGTCGATTGTGTGGAGGTATCATACCACTGTGACAGCCCCTTTGTGTGCCGGTGGAACAGATTAAACCCTGCTGCGCTCGACTTAAAGAGCAATCAAAATAACTTTAGAAGAAAAAAACACGTCTACACCCCAGTCTCCTCCTCACTCTCCTCCTCACTCTCTCTTTCACTCTTTCTTGTTGTACTTTTTGTTGCATCTCTGTTACCTGACACACACTAGCCTTCACAAAGAGCTCTTTTTGGGACCAGGACAATGGGTTGCCCTTTGAAGAGCTGCTAAATCCATAGAATGGTGTGGCTGCTCCATTGTTGGCCAACACAATACAGAAGCACATTCCCTCCTTTACTGTATCATGTCAGTGCTGTAAACAGCCTTTCTGGGGCTTTTCCACGCACCAAGGTGATTTCCGCCTGCAGAGGATCATTTTTCAGGTTACTGATGTCTTGTTTGTCACTGGAGGCTTTCAAGCAGAAGGTCAATAGTTCTCCAGGAACAGGTTGTCCTCTGTGTCTTTTTGTATGCAAGAATGTGTCTGGGGAGGAAATTCTACAAAAACATAGGATGTAGTTGACTTTTTGCCTTTATCCTTACATTCATTTTTCTTCCACCCCTTTGTTCCTCCAGTCTGGGTTGTTGTTTTTCACATTACATTTGTAAAGGCTTATTTCTGCCTCTGTTTTCTTTTTTCAATAGGTGGATAATAGGAAAAAAAATCAATTTATTTATTGCATTGAGTTTATTGGAACATTTGTTGCTGGTGAACCGAAATAAGCATAATATAATTTTGGAAAGGTTGTTTTAAATAAATTTACCTCGCAAATCTGTTCATTTACTTCAGCATTAAGTAGAAGCAGCAGGCAGAAGTTACTCAGTAAAGCACTACATGGAATCATCAGTGCAGAAAAGTGGTGTACTTAGTGGTCTCAGGTGCTTTCTGCATATGGGAATCATTATAAAACTCATGAGAGGCGCCAAGGAGAATGAGGGTGACTTTTTTGCGGATTTAGGATTTGACAAATGCACTTTTTTTTCTGTCCCACAGGCTTGTCTGGGAGACACTGGAGAGGAATCGAGACAGTTCTAATTCTGCATTTTTACTCTGACCTCAGTTTGATAATGGACTTGCGACATGCTGCCTCTGTAAGATCTAAGGGCTCTGGTAATAAATATGCATGTAAAATCTGCAGAGCAAGAGTCTTAAACCCAAGTATGGAATTCAGGATTAGACAGTGAAAAAGGTACTTTATTTCATTGCATGAATAAAATGTGTTTGAATCTATTACAAATAGATGAACTTATGAATATAATAATGTCACAATATTTTATTAAAACACAGCAGGATTGCAGTACAATGCTATACTCTATACTTTCCTCAGAGACATTTTCTCTGTTATTGATTTAAATGAGCTTAGGAGGACAATTGGCTCCATTTCTTCTTTCCTTCTGCAGAGCATGTGTTGTTTAAAAAGCAATGTACTGACGCAGAACGCAATAAACAGCCACTGAAGCACATTACTAAACAAATAAAAAAAGATTGACCCTGACTAATGGGTAATCCAGGTCTTTCTTGGAAGATATATTTTTAATATCAGTGGGATCTACCAGATTAAATAAAGGTTGAATAACTGGCCACTCTCCATGGTTGACTTGCAAATGAAATAATAGGAAAACACGCACATCCAAATACCACTCGGTGGGTGCTGGACCAAATATGGATAAGTCAGTAGACTGATCAAATGAGCCGTACCCCAACAAAACTCCCACTGCACAGTTGTGACATTTCGGGCCTCTAGTCAAAGTCACCATCTTCAACCAGACATAACTAAATCATGTGATTAAAAAAAAACCTGTTCACAAATGAGGAAAATGGATGCATTTTAGAATAAAATACCAAGGCTGCATGGAGCACAAAGGTCCTGGGTTTAACTCCCAGCTTGGGCCTTTCTGCGTGGAGCTTGCGTGTTCTTCATGTGCACATGCAGGTTTTCGTCAGGTATTCTGGTTTTCTCTCACGGCTTTAAACTGGCCCTGGGTGTGAGTGTCTTTATTTTTGTATCCACAGAAACTACACCTAGACCAGTTGTTACTGTGTTTTTTTTTTAGCCTCTTTCTTGTCCTTTTAGCCCCAGGAAGTCGATGCAGATGGTTCCTCACCGTGGTTCTGGTTCTGCTGAAGGTCTCTTCTTGTTAAAAAGGAAGTTGCTCCTTTTTTTCTGTCGCCTCCATGCTGCTCAGGTTAGGGGATTGTGATAAAGTGAAGATTCATTGCAATTCGCTGGCTTCCTTGGGTAACTTTTACTAACTAGCATTCTATAATGTACTGAATGTGAATGCATTATAATTGGACTGAATTAGACATATATCTTTTTGTTTAGTGCCCTCGGTTGACTTTTGTTGTGGATTGGTGCTATATAAGTAAAATGAATATGTGGCTCGGTGTTGGACTGGCAGCCATGTTGTACTCTGGCTCTTGCTCAATGACTGCTGGAGATTGGTACCAGCTCTCTGTGACTCTGCACAGGATCAAATGGGTGTAGAGAAAGAATGACGTAAAAATGTCCTCTGTTGCATCCTTGGTAGTTTCATCGTGGTGCAAACCATGCGGTCCACCAAGCAGGAACCTGGCGAGCTCCTCTGTACTGAAAATAATTACATGGGGACAGTAAAACAATAAATTGTGCTCAAGACAACTCTTAAAAGCTGATTGAACAATATTAAAAAGACCGAACTGAAACTTTAGTATTCTTCAGGGAAGCAGCGTAGAAGAAACAACCTTTACTAAAACAGATGTCTGATCAAAGATCAGAGCAGAACCTGGTCTGATCCGATGTGCTCAGCTCTGGTTTGGACCCAGGCTTTGAGATGCAGGGAACGTGGCTAATGATGTGCAAAACATTTATGCATTAGCCAATTCAGATCACACTCTTTCATTCAGCCCTGAGTGGTTGGTCAACATCCAAGAGGGTACGTCCAGCGAACTGCCTCGAAGGAAATGAGGTCATTAGAACTGGACTGTGGAGTAAATTAAATGAAACGTACACGTCCAAGTGGTTTGCCCCTTCACTTGACCTGTTCGGGCTGTCAACTGAAACTTCATTTTTACAGTCAGAGATGACTTCATTGACATACCCCCTGCTTGTCTCTGAACACTACCCTCAGACGGGGGTGGGGAGTGGGTCAACCCACACATATGTCCATTTTAAGATGCTCTGAGGCTCCAATTCTTTTCAGTTTGTCCAGTTTATGACAATCTCAGTGTGGGATTGCTGAGAATACAAGAAAAAAGTAAGGTTTATGTGCTCTTTGCTCTTTTATTACTCCACACAGCTGAAAATATCAAGAATAATGAGTAAAACAAGAGCAAAGGACATATTTTACTTCAACAAAAGTAGTTTGCGCCTTAGCCTGTTTATCTTTCAGCACATCCCGAAAGGAGGAGAATTTCAGAAGAGAGTAAAAAGAGCTTATGTCTTCATGCCAAGTACTTACATTTTGCCTCAGTCATCAGCTCCATAACTTTAGTCTTGATCACAATCAGCCACATAGCCAGAAGGAGAACGGCCACTTAGGCAGATGATTTTTGTTTTCAACACAACTGCAAAAACTGGAGGAAAAAAAGACATTTAAACAACATGAAGATGTCATACGTTAAAACAAAAACTATAGGACGAATGCACACACTCAAACATCTCCTGTTTCATCATCTCAGTGTTTGTTTTTCCAACTCATCATCAACTTTGTTCTTTCACTATCATCGGGCTTTGATATTTCTGCCTGTTAGTTTAAAGTGCACTACGATCTGCAATGGGCTAAATGAATTAAGCATTTTGGAGACATGCATATATTTTTATCTGAAATGAAGAATGGAACCACAATCTTGCGGTTTGTGTGGTCGCACTGAAATGAAAATGTAAAACCTCCTGCAGTGATTTAAAGGAAATCTTGTCTCTTGTTCTTTTTCTGATCAGCACAGACCTTAAACGAAGTGGATGGTTTTGATGATAATTAGTATTTGGTGTGAAGCCAGGACATTCGAGAAAAACTGGGACACATCGAGTAAAATAATCAAGAAGAAACAGAAGAAGACAAAGCAAACCATGAGATTGTGCTTTGGAGACAGAACCTGCTTTTTTGTTACATAAGATTTTCAGTTCCAAGGCAGTAAACACCCAATTTCTCAGAATCTGAGGTGACTTCTGCCTTATTATCTCAGATCAGATGTACTAATTCCTGGGCTGGAGTGACAGAATGACCCAGACTTCTTGTCACCAAGAATGGACACCCACACACACAATTATCTTTCCACCTCAGGGAAATTTGTAGTGGTTCCCTTTTCTAAGGTTTCAGTTATTTTTAACAATCCACTTGTAGCTTCAATTGGTAACATAAGAGGCCAAAAGCACTCGGATAAAAAGCTTCTACGTGCAAGTAACACATCAACCTTTAGTGCTAACGTCTTCGCGTTCAGTGGCTATTACTGTGACAACAGAAGAATCTTTTTGAAACTCCAACTTGGCACAGCATCTCTCTGCGCTGGTGTAGTTTGCCCACATTTAAATGATGCATTATGCATGCATTTAAAGGAAAAACCTCCCATATTGATGTAAATTACTGCCAGGGCTGAAAGCGTCTGTTTTTCAAAGCTCAGTGCAGTTTCCAGCAGGCATTTAGCGTCCTCAAAGCCTATATTATTTGTGTCTCTTAAGAAAAAAGTGAGGAAATTCAGCAATCTGCTGCCTTCTCAAAAACAGTGTCAGGAAATCTCTTTCCAACCTCTGTTCCAGCGATAAGTGTCAGAATTTGTTGCAAATACAAATAAATTATCAAAACAGTGCGTAAATGCCAGCTGTTGTTTTATAGAAGTTTTCCGTCCAGTTTGAGGAGCGTCTCTGCCTTTTATCTGTTAACGATAAAACTCGAAGCTCACTGTGAGAAAATAATTTCTTCTTTCTGTCATTTTGTACCTTGATGTGTTTATGGCGGACAGTTATATTATGCAGCGAGGACACCTGCGATCGAGTGCAAACTGCTCACACTTGCTGAACCTGACGGTGGTTTTTGTGCTGGCTTATAATTAGCACTGTTTGCTTTGTGAAAATGAGGCAAAAATGGAGCAATTAGAGGGTGCAGATTTTTAGCTAACCTGGAGCAGATGGTGAATCTGGGCCTGAGTCTCTATTAAACTTCAGCAGCCATCAAACACACAATGAAATGCCATGAAAGGCAGGTGATAATTATTAAAACTGTAGTGGATTGACTGTATTCAGTATTTTTAAGGAGTAAAACTTTATTCTAACAAAAAGCGCTCCAAAGAATATGCATTTACATAAAACCTCCAAAAATATGTTGATTCAGTTGGGTACAAATAGAAATAATTATATGTATCTTACTTTCATAATTGTTTTTCATGGTTTTGTTATTGTTTCTTTGAACTTTTCTATCACTGCTACTGTTAATTTTGGCTAAATTGGGTACATTTACATGCAACTTTTTACCTTTAGAGTAATATACTTTGTCTATTTTTCCATGAATGTAACATTTACAATTTAAAAGAGCTTTGTGAGTGAACTCCATCATTTTTTATGGCTTGTAAGCATAACAAAGAAAAAATGCAATCACCATAAACCAGGCCACACAGCAGTTGTTTCAAAGCACGTCATATGTAACAAATATGTTAACAAGTGACTAAGTAGTATGAAAACAAATGCTTACAAGTAAAATGAAATAAAAAAAAACTTGAATTGTATCCAAAATGTTCTAAATGACTTCAACTCAGGCATGTAGGGTTTTAGTTTATGGGGCAAAAAGCAAAGTAATGTAATAAGACGACATATGTGCTGCTAAGATTCTGCAAACAAACTGTTGTGACAGCTTCAAGTGAAACGTATATGGTTTCTTTAAAGGGGAAAGGAGTTTCCTTTTAGCCCTTTTTAAATTCAGAAGCACAAAGAAAAGCCATCAGCTCAGGTGAATGTGTCATGAAACGGAAGGCCCCACCCATGCTTTACCTGAGTCCCATTGAAAGAAAGCGTGCAGAACAGGATATCATTACTATTAAAGAGGAAACTAGGCTTAACCAGCGCCAACAACATACTATTAAGAATGTGAATGCCTCATTGTGCTGGAGGTCTTAGGCTGAATCTTAAAATAACAGGTTTTCACATGGTTCTCCCTCCCCCTTTGGCAGTGAAATGTGGCTACACGTCTTTTTCATTAAAAAGTTGTCATTTTCCTTAAAATAAAATAGAAAAGAAGAGGGTTGGCCCCATCTTACTCTTCTATTAGGATTCTGAGAGGCAGACAAAGAGGTCGCAGCGGTATTAATGGCTTCTGACATTTTAAACTTCCTCTCCAGAATCCAGTTGGATTGGTGGGGAAGGTTTTGTGCCGGTGATGATAATAATGCTGAAAGGCTGGCTGACACTGAGAGTCCCCAGCTGAGATCATTAAAGTCTGGTGAGACGGGCCCTAACCTGAGCCCATGTCTCTTCAAGACCGAAAATAATTTCTTAAGTTTTTGTCGCATTAAAGTCGATGGTTAAAACTGGGACTTTTTGGTGGAGATGATCCAGCTTGATGAATGGAGTTTAATATCCTTGATTGTCCTTCTGATAGACAGTTTTTTAAA
The DNA here is from genome assembly GCF_001649575.2 of Kryptolebias marmoratus. Taxonomy (NCBI): domain Eukaryota; kingdom Metazoa; phylum Chordata; class Actinopteri; order Cyprinodontiformes; family Rivulidae; genus Kryptolebias; species Kryptolebias marmoratus. The sequence goes on from NC_051446.1 coordinate 23,946,152, forward strand.
TTAGAGCTGTCATATTAACACATGTTAGATCATTTCACATGTATATCAAGGAACTTAACAGATCTGTAGTAGGATGTGCAAAGGATGCAAAAACTGAGTACAGTTCGATACCTAAACTCATATTTATCACTAAAATCCTTCCAGCACAGAAACAAGAAAGTGATTTTTATTGAGACTGTGAATATTTGGTTTTAACATAATTTTATTGTTTTATTTTTAAGCATTTATTAATCATATATCACACATCAACATAAATATGTCAGAGTTAGCTTAATAGCTACTTTTCATCTACAAACAGCCCAAGAGAGGTTTCAGTGGATTGATACTGTCAAGCTTAATGGGTAGATGGATGTGAATATTGTCAGCAAAGCAATAGAAAGGGATGATCTATTTGCTGAAAATGGACCCCAAGGGCAAAACGTACTGATTAAAAAGAAGTGGACCCAAAATGGACCCTTGAGGGACCCCAAAAATCACTTGGGTTTGGAAAATTTATGAATGCTGGTCACAAAATCATGACTAAATATTTGGACAAACTATTTGTGGGCTAGCTAGCTGATGCTAGTAGCTGTTAGCACAAACTAGCTAGCACCAAACCAAGTTGTGATTGTTCTTTTAAACTCAATGATTTACTAGCTCCAATTAGTCATTTTAATCCAAAATTTGAGTAGAAAACCTAACCGAGTATGTCCAAATTTGACCCAGTGCTGGGTCACAAATTGGGTTGTTTTTTACCTCAACTTTAGTGTGTAATATTTCAGTATTCATGTTGATATTATTCTCTTGGAAAATCTGAAGATGGAAAAAACAACAACCTTAAAGTAGATGTCGGACTTCCAGTTTGCAGAGAGCGTGCCCGCAGTCCTACAGGTGTGTGTCTTTGTGCAGACTGTGCACATGCATGATTTTGCCATGGTGGTCCGAACCTTGTGTTGGCTTCTTCCCAGCTGTTACAAGGTGGAGACGAGCCCCGCTGCCAGCTCTGGGCTCACTGTGGGAAACAGCCTCTGTGTTATTGTACTGCATGTGCGATGAATTGCTGATGACGCATTTGTTTATGCGCAAGTTAAATAATGGGAACATTAAATATTTGGCCCAAACAATAATAATCCATTTCCTTGCCACCACAGAAATAAAACTAAATTAAAAATAAGCAAATAGGTTGTGAAATGATTGTGTTTTGTGGAAATGTTGAAGATTTGCTTGCACACACCCTCTGCGCTGAACATTACTCAGATTTATTCGCACCACATTATCCACCCTTTACATTAGAAAAGCCACACATTCCTTCAAAATGCTGTGTACGTTTGTGGAAATTTCGCAGGGTTGATTTGCATTTCAAATACTTTCTGGGACTGAAGTCTCTGCTCATCACCCTCGAGTTTTCAAAAGAATTATGGAAACTCTGATCAATATTATGAGTCTCTGACAGTAAAAATAATGCCTGATGATTTAGTTTGCGTCTACATCTTCATCGGAAACTCCCATGCAAATCCCCTCATCTAACGCAGAGAACTTTCCCCACGCTGTGAATCCGACCGCAGAGCTGTCACTCCCTCATGACAGATATTCCCCTCTGAAGAATTATTAAACTCTCCCACAGTCATTCTCACACACTCATTACTTCTGAAATGCAAGAATTCTCAGGTTGGAGAAGAAAAGCACAGTAAAATCCAGCTCAAACACAGGAAATACAACATAATAAACATCACACGAAGGCCTCTCCATGGGTCAGCAGATCTTGACTGACAGGACGTTTTTGGTGGCTGGCCTGAAAAACCCACAGAGGTCACATTTATTCAGCCACTTTCCTGTTTATATGTGGCGTGATTTGTCTTCTCCGGCTCAGCAGGAGGAATGTTTATAAATGGGGGAACTGGCAAAAGTAATTTGAATTTATGAAGTTTGCGTGTAAAGGTAGACATGTGAAAAACTACAGGTCGGCTGGGAAGTTGATGCAGGAAGGCCTTCTAAGCAGATAAGTTATTGAAAAAAAGTTCATTTTTATTCTATAAAATGAATAAACAGTGAAGTTGAAAAGGTTTTGGATTTAGAAAACATTTGTTTTTCCACAAATTCACTACAGAGACCACCTTAAGTAGCTTTAAAAAGGAAAGTGTCAGGATTTGGGTTTTGTTTAAGTTATTCTTTAATTTTCTTTTGAATTGGGTTCATTGTTTCTTTTTTGTTTTGGATTGTCTTCATGTTTAGTCTTGTCTCTGTTCAGTTTTTGTTCCTTGTCTGCCTGCCACGCCCATCTTCACCTGCCCCAAGTTTGTAATCACTCACCTGTGCTCACTTTTCATAATTTCCTGCAGCTTTTAAAACCCGGTCATTTCCTCTGTTATTGCTTCATGTTCTGTCTGGTTCCCCCTCAAGTCTTGGATTTTAATTAGTGTTTTTGTATTTAATTTTGTTTTGCTGTTACGTCAGCCTTTTTGTTTCTTTTAATAAATTAGTTTGTTCCTGAAGCTCATCATTGGGTTCACCTTTGTCTCCACACCTGACAGAAAGCAAATAAATTCAATTCAGGTCAAATGACTTCAAATACCAGTTTAGTTTGAATATATTTCATTTAGCCTATTTTAATGTTTTTACATAAGTTTCCAACTTGTAAAAAGCACACAACAAATAGTATTTTTTTTAAATATATGATTTCTTGTTCACTCTTTTTATTAATCTAAATTTAATTAAATGAACTTTATTTGACCCTTTTTGTTTGTGGTTTATCATCAGCAGAAATGTTTTTATTAAGTTTTTAGACAGTACATTAATGACAGTTCATGGCTGTAACCTTTGAGTCTGATTCAGTTGCTTGTTCCAAAGGTTTGAACTCAATTACTTCTAGTTTATTCTTTTGTTTTGTCTCTTCTAGATACAGCAGTCTCTTATCTTTCACTTTTATTATCAAAATTAAAAACATTACAAGTAAAATCATGGATTACCTGTGGAAAGCATTGAAAGAGAAGGTCTGACCTCAGATTCAGGAGGAGCAGCATGTCTTCTGTCCTGGTTGTGGATCAGATCTTTACTCTAACGGAGTTGCTGATGTAAGTTTGACTCTCTGGTCTACATGTGTTTTATGGATCTGGAGATGACTTATGACTGTGTTCCCCTAGGAGTACGGGGCGCTGGAGTCACTTTTAAGAGTTATCCAGTCCCTGTATGACCAAAGCGAGGGCTGTGTCCACATCCTCGGTACAAAGTCAACTTGTCAGAGTGGATCAAACTCCACCAGGGCTGTCCCTCGTCTTAGATCCTGTTTGTGGTGTTCATGGACAGGAGCTCGAGGTGCAGGTGTGAGGAGGATGGTGTCTGGTTTGGGAACCTCAGGGTCTCGTCTCTGCTTTTCACAGATGATGTGGTTCTGTCGGCGTCTTCAAGACATCACCTTTAGCGTGCACTGGGGTGGTTCGCAGCTGGGATGAGAGTCAGCTCCTTCAAGTCTGAGGCCATGGTTCTGAACTGGAAAAAGGTGAGATGCTCTCTCCGACTCAGGGGTGATCCTTTGGAGATGGGAGCTTGATCAACGAATTGGGACCTCGTTTACTGTAATGAAGCCTAGGCGTAAATTCAGACTGGAAGATCCTGTTCAGCCTCATCTGCATCCAATCGCTGCATCGAGCACCTCCACTCCAGCCTATCAGCATCAGACCGCACCTCCAGCTTATCCAATCAGTGAGCAAGCCTTCGTTTAAAGGGACCTCCATCATGGCCTCATCCATTCACCGGCTGAACTTCAACCCACCTCCACCCCTTCCCAACTAGTTTCCCAGCTCCCTCAAGCTTGCTTCCCCTCTTCGACCTCCACCACCAGTGTCCGTCTCCAATGCTCAACCTGAGCTTCTCGTCGAAGCGCATTGCTATTGTCAGCACTCGCGTCTTCCGCCGAGGTCTGAGCGCCAAATATCTTATGTCATTCATGTCAAATAAAACCATTTAATTGCAGCTTCTCTTTGTTGTGAGTCTCTCCAGGTTGAAATGAGGCTGTTGCTTTGGTTTGTTGAAGAAAGGGTTGAGTTGAAAGGAGAAGCTCCTGATTTACTTTTCCCTCACTTGTGGCTAAAATGAGATGGATGGATTATCTGCACTAGATGACAAAATAAACTTAGAGTAAAAGACAAAAAATAAGGATGAGTGCAACAAAAGCCTCAGCCTATGACAGGTATCTGTTTTCAGGTCAGCTGTATGAGTCATGAAACCACCTGTAGATCTTGTGGTTTATGGTGTTGGCGCTGATTAAAATGAAATGCATCATTCTGTGTTTCAACACAGATTGCAGTGAGAGGTCATGACCCTGATCGCCTGGTTTTCTACAACATTGCAGCTCCGGGGAGTCATCCTCTGCAGAGTGATGTCACCACGAGGGGCCTCCTGCACATTCCTGGATCAGCCAAACAAAATGACATACAACTGTGCTCCAGTTGCACGCAACTGTCACTGGTTCCATTCACACACTCAGCACAAAACCTTTCCCCCCAGGGCTTTATTGACAAAGCGCTCGCATCTGTTTCGTGGTACAAATGTGGCCTCTTAATATTGTGCTAAAATTGACAGAAGCATTTTTTATGGCTTCACATTTGTTTTCTTTTTAAGGGAAAACTCACATTCTTGCAATATTTTATCAAATAATGATAAAAAAAAAGTTTCAGCCTGCTACCATGTTTGATGTGAGTGCATGTAGACATTTAATCGCGCAGACAAATCACTTTCAAGAGCAAAAACACTTACATTTCCTTTTCTGTGGCACAAAGAGTTAAAGATGTAAAAGTCTGGACTTGTATAAATAAACCCTGCTAGAGACAACAAACAAAATGTCAGATGTGTGTCACTTAAATGGAGGGTAAAAAAAGAGATTTGAGCCAGTGGTGCAGCCACAGTGGAGCCATTGTATCTCGTATCATCAAGATTAACAGCTTCACCGCAGTCTGGATGTAGCCTCTGGAACCCGGGAAGTGCATTGTGAAGTTATTGTAGTATTTCACTTTGTTTTGTGGGAGCCTTTCCAGAGAGTAGATGCTGCCGAGTGACCCCACCGGTAACTTTTTCATTCTCATGTTCTGACACGGTGATACAGAGGAAGTCTGTAATCTGAGCACTGACCGCAGGGAATACAGAACAGATATCCAGAACTGCTTGCCTTGTGTAGAAACTAAATCAAAAGTGTGAATGGGACCTGTCAGGAGACACTGCTGTGATTCTTCGTCAACTGGCAATAAAACAGTATCGCAACAATTTCAGAAGATGGTCTTCGCTGTTAACATGACCCTCGCGAAGGTGTGGTTGAATCATCATGTCAGCAACTCTTTTATTCTCAGAAAATGAAAATCTCTGTGCCTGAATGTAGGTGGTGTGTGTGTGTTTGTGTGTGTGTGCTTAAGCTTAGGAAGCGGTTAGGGGAAAAATACTTGAGTTCAGATTTGATCTAGGATATTTCCTTTGGTTGGGTTTCTACTTACAGAACTGCTGTAATGACTCAGAGCGCAAACGCCAGCGTGCATGCAGATACCCATCACCAGAGCCTGGCGCACGGCCAAGTCTGAGCTCTTGGCATGCAGCGTGACCTCTAAATAACATCATTATTGTCTGGATTACAGTTAACCAGTTGTTGAACTATTTGTAGCCTAAGATTTATGGCCATGTTCCAGATCGTGAGGACATGAGGCAGCCCCTAAATAACAGACACATAACACAATTAAGATAAGTACCTCTGCAAGCTTATCTTCATGTTTTAAAAGGAGAGTTCAGCATTTTGTTTTAATTTATTTGGCCTCTTTTATGAAAAGGAAAGCCTGATAAATATATTTACATTTAAATATGAACATTCAGCTTAAACCCAGTTAACTGAGAGTGAGTTTGTTAAAACATTTCTTTCCAATCAGAAGCATTAAGATGATTAAGTACAGACAGGACTGGAATATGGAAGTTGAAGCCACAAAAAGACAAGTGCCCCCTAGTGGCCGGCTACAGAACACTTTTAAAGTCCACCTCTCCATGTAAACAAATAAGACCTTTTCCTGACTAAAAAATACAAATACACTTCAAATCGTTGTTTTCAGGTGTTCAAATGTGTATTTTTTTCCTATACGTTCAGTTTTAAATCGTTATTTAAATCAATCCTTTATTTATATTCCAACCTGGTTTTATGATATGACATAGGAGCCTATATAAAGTTGCTCTTGCACTGAATGATGCAACAGTTGTGCTTTTATAACACTCTTATATAAACACTAAATAAATAAACACTCCACAAATTCAGCCACAGCTTTTCTATTGAATTCAACTCTATCATCACTTTTAACAAAAGACTGGAAGCTGTGAGAAAAATCAAGCACTTCTCAAAAACTCTGACTACTGGTGACAATTTAGCACTTCTATCTTTTTATCTACACCAAAACCAAGCGTTAAAAATCCAAGTTGTGTGTTTTTGTGCTCGGCTGTGAGGACTGACTTTCCTGGTTAAGTTGATAATTAAAGCTTCAATACAAATCAAATTCATAGTTTAAGTGATTTTATGTGGTACATATAGCTGTCTCGATGTTGATTGAATTGTTATGAGTAGTTTTCATGTCATTTTAGGTTCTCTTCTTTTAAAATATTAAAATTGCTTAAAACTCTTCCTGCTCTTTGGCGCTAGGACAATTTTTCCATCCCATTAAATGCTTAAAAAAAATCACAGACACAACATTATTCTCTATGTGCAGCCAGAAGTCATAAATGCTCAGGGACTGTCTACAGCATGCAGTCTCCAAAAAATTTAGACCTGCTGAGTTTCATATTAGTTAAAGTGGGATATATTGCATTTAATTTGTTTTGTGGATCCTGCTTTTACAAAAATCCTACTCTAGTAACCCAGAGAAGTTTATTATTTCATATTTAACACACGCATTGCATGTGAAAGTGAAGTTATTCCTTTAATGCTCAGCCAAACCATAAACTCATTCTGTTTGTCTCTTTTCCAAGACACTCTGTAGAAACTCAGCAGGGAGTTTTTAGATCAATTCCTCCCAACGTGCTCTTTAAATCCAACTGCACTCACAGCAAACACCCACACACATGCATGCACATCTTACTTCGTGCTCATCAATCATTTATCTTGTTAGTTTGTCATAAAACCTGGACCTTGTTTTGTTAACCAATATTTGTTTATGTCCCAGAAATGGAATCAGCGCCTCTTCAAAATCCGAATCCAGTTATAAACTGCATGAACATTTGCTTTCTCTTAAAGGTTCGAGCTAGAATTGAAACTGTATTATTAAAAGCACCCTGCTGGCCTTGTAATGCATGTGTCATTGTGCTGAATGCATTCTTTCCGTTTAATGCTCTCTTTTAATTACAAACATAAAACACTCTCACATATACCACTGTTCTCTTGCACTTACATAATTATCTCTTACACACACCGTATGAAGCCAACTTCAGCATAAAGATAATAGCGATTGTAAGACAATATATGTGAGAAACTTTGATAGTGATTGTTCACATGATAGCGTGTGTAAGACACCATATGTCCTCGCTGTATTTGTGCAAAACTAGGACAGTGTATGTGAGGTTTTGATCCAGTAGTTTATCTCAGAGACTATGATAGTTTATGTGAAAGGAAAAATGAATTCAAACCCTCAGATCTTAAGGAATTGAAGTTAAAAGGACATAATTGGGAGTAGAACTAAGATTCAGTAAATGCTAGGTTTAAAAATTCAGAAACACTTGACTAGGAGTTAAACAAAAGTAGCATTTATCATTTATTGGGAGGTTATGGTGCAGAGATGTGAACAAACTTTCTAATGTGTCTGGACAGCATCTAAAGACTTTTTGCATTAGCAGTAGGGAAAAAACAGCACATCCACTGATCGTGTAATCAGCAGTACCTGACAAACTCGGCTGCAGTGGAGAAATGTCGCTGACAGAGGTCAACATTCAACATCTGATGCATGTTCCCAGGGAGGGAACAACTGTTAGCCAAATGTTGTATGTTTTGTCTGACTCTGTCCAAAGTGATGGCTCTCTGTTCATTCTCATCCCTGCAAAGCTGGAGCAGGTAGTAAAACACATTACAGATTGCCTCCAACAATTAGAAACCGGAAACCTAAAAATATTAAAATATTTAGTTTACCTACAGTCTCTGCTCTGTTGCATTTGATCAAGACAAGTTCTGTGCTCTGCTTCTATGTGATCTGTTGGATGCACATTTTTTAACAGCATTAATACACAATTATTATTTTTACTTTTGCACCTCTGTTTGCAGCAGAACATTTTGACATTCGGTAACTTTGCAAACTCCTCTCCTCACCTCTTTGCTTTCAGTTTCCAATGGAACTTGAAAGCAGAAACTGATTTTCCACTATGACCTCGCCTTCCAACCTTGCTACTCAAAATAAAACCTGTACTGAGTCATTACTGCAAGAAATACTCTTATGAAGAGGTAGTGTCCTTTTCTCACCCCTCCCTTCATTTTTTTCCCCTCTAACCACAGTCGAGTTGCCAAAAGTTCCTTCCCTGAAAATGTGACAATGATGTGGGAGAAGGTGTGGGAGACATGAGGGGCTCTGCTGGGTGTGAAGCTGTAGTCATCAGGCCTGACAGGAGAAAAATTATTCCTTCAAATTTGCATTATTTATCGGGGATGATTGCACTATGAAAGAATGTCTTGGTGTAATAGGATTTTTTTCTTTTACAGACGTATGTTTAAGTGAGTTAGACACCAAAGCATCCTCTAAGGTACCAGAGAAAAGGAAAAATGCAAAGCTGACTAAAGTTGTATTTATTAGATCTGCACATGTCTAACCTGAGCTGTCATCTTCTCGTTCATTGTTTCGACCACACTTTGAGTCCATGTTCATATCCACCCTGCGGGGGGTCCCAGGACAGACCCCTCCCTGACTCCACACCCTGGGGAGAAGACATGGGAGCAGAGGAGGATCCCTTCCTGACAACTCCATGACTCCCTCCAAATGCTATGCAGGGTGACATCTGTAAACCATAACAACTCCTTAAAACCCTCCGAACATGCAGCACAAAGAACAGGGGCATGGCCTTCTTCAGCTCACATAATGAGGCCATGGGGTACACATCATCAGAGAGGAGGAGGAGGAGGGTGTGGAAAGACAGACAGAGCGAGGAGAAGCTCTTTAAAGGTCAGCTTTGTTTTACACGGATGAGCCAATTACATATAATTATTTTGCCAAATATTTATATTACAAATCTGTGTAGGGATCAAAACCATGACATAAAACCTGAACATCGTTACAATTAAATTAGTCAGGATGTTAATCATTAAAATGATTTCAAACTGTGTGCTCTTTTGACTGAGCTCCACTTAACGTTGACTAATACAGACTATTATTACTCTGTCTCTGATGCTATCTATCCAAATAAGTTTGCAGGAAATGCTCTCTTACTGAGTGATGGCATGGCCCCTGAAATGTCACTCCTCTTTCCCTCCCCGAGCAAGTGTTTCGATTGTATGGGTGCGCCGAGTCATGACAGACTTGGGCCTGGGGGGGTGGGGGGTATACACTTAGACGTGGGCTGACTCCTTCAAGGATCAACTCCATCAGACGCCAAAACAGCCCGAGGACTTACTGGTTTACAGCCACAAGATTTGAACCCGAAACCCCATTAAACTACAAATTAACTGACTGGATCTGGTATAAAACTGAATAAGAAGTTTATACTTGAATTAATACCAAAGGTTTTGTGACACCTTGTATCAAAATGTTCAAATTGTGTAAAGAAAAGGTGAATTAAGATCAGATCATCTGATCCCAGTGATTAGACAGTCTGCAAAATCAGGCCACATTTAGTGTAAAAGCCCAAGAGTTTTATGAGCCTAGCTGTAAATATTTTTTACCTGAGATTTCAACAGGTTTTGTCAAATTGGAACAAATTAGTTCTCCACATGTAGGAGTTGGACAAAGGTGACTCTGAGCTGTTTATGGTGTTAGTTGTATTTCTGGATTTGTCTGTTTATTGCTGCCCCCTTTATTACGTCCCAAAAGCAGTTTCTACAGGATCAGGTGTATTTCCAAGTGTTTAATGTAACATATAAGGACAATAAATGTTTTCTCTGGTTACATATATGTCCAATAATTTGGGAAAATTTCTTCAAAATAACTTGATTATTTCTCTTTTTCAACTGTCAACTAAAAATGATTGTCTTTTGACTCATGATGCCGTAACTGCATTAGAAAAATGGTTAAGAAGAACAAGAATGAACCTTTTTTTGCATTCCGTTTTTACAAATAAAGTTTGAAGATAAAAAGTTTGAAGAATAGATTTTCTTGCTTCATTTCTTACAGCAGACAGCTCTTCTTTTAGCTGCAGTTCCTGCTGTTTAGCTGCATTGTTTTCTCATAAACGACACCTAAAACTCAGGAAGCGAACTGCAGCAGCACTGCTGCAAACTGCAACAAACACTAAAAATGTGCTTCAACAAATGTGAATCAACTTATATTCCAAGAAAAAAGGGTTAATTAATGTCTTATTCTTTATCATATAGGAAATACATTTTGCTGCTCTTTGCTGAGTTACTAAAAGAGGATTAAATACATCTGCTGTTGACAGGTTTATTCATTTTGCATTAAGCCGTATAATCTTAAAAACAAGACCTGTTTGTAAGCAGCCATTTTTTTTAATCAGGTAGTTTGAATATCTAACATAGGACCATTACTTTGCTTTGTTGTATTATATTATATTAAATCTCAATATGTTGAATCAAAACATATTGATTTACATCATATTTTGATTAATAAATCAGGTTTTTTATTGAGATACGTGTCGTTTCAACCACAGACCAAAGACACAACTCTAGCGTGGACTATAAATTACATAAAAAAGTCAAACTACTTGTGTTAAATGTATAAGTTTAGTCAGAGTTAGTTAGGACTAACTGAGTGCAACAACAAAACTATGTCAGAATCCCAACTTGTTTCCTGGAATATTCAGTGTTACAGAAAGGACTTTAACTCTGCGTATCAGGACACATAAAGGCATGGAGGCAGTTATCCCGTGTCCAAAGGGAAGTGATATTTGATCAGACAGAACGTGGATAAGGTTTGCATGTCTGACCCAGAGAGGAAGCCGACCACATGCCTTATCTTTGTTGAGTCAGTCGAGGTTCATTGTCAGAAATGCCAGCACGCTCCACCAACCCCCCCCGGCGATTCCCGGTGCAATCCTACCTCAGTGGCCGACTTACAGACAGCCGAGGAGAAGCTCTGCTGCTCAGACTTCACCTTGGCTTCCTCCCTCATTTCCTCCTCTGCTGCCATTTTGTTGAACACGTGTAATTGCGGTGTACTTTTCCCCCATCTCAGCCGAAAAGGGAAAGCCCAGTGGATTCATAAGCTCTGAGCCCTAATTGGGCTATTGGTGGTATATCTAAATTACCTCCCCCTCCATCCAAGCGGGTTGCTGTGTTTATGTCTGCTGCCTTGGGTAAACTCCCCCCCCCTGTCCTGTCATTTATCGGGGCACTTGTTTGTTGTAGAATACAGCTCCACAGCAGATCTTTATCAGTGTGACCAACTGACCTGTCTGACAGAAAAACAGAGTGCCACTTCCTTTTTTTTAAATGCGTGTAACCATTGTTTATCTGACAACGTTTTTTCCCATGAAGTTGCATTTTGAAAGGTTTGATATAGTCATTTTAGACAAACGTGCAGCCAGTTAGCTAATATATTCATTTTTATATCTAAACACATTTTGTAAGACAAGCAAACAAACAAAAAACAGGTGTTTGCTTTCAGTTTTACATTATGCAAATATGTCATCAGGATTTTTAATAAAATTTCCTCCAGAAGCGACCCCATTCGCTCATCAGCCTTGCTGGATTTAACTTTATTTCTCCAAACTGAGACTGTTCAAAAAGCTATCTACAACTAAGATTAATTCTTCTTTAGCTTTTCTAATTTGCCAGAATATACCTATGCCAGAAAGACAAAATCATTTGACAAAATTCACGTCATCAGAGATTAAAAATGTTGAAAACCATTGTTTTTTGTTTTTTTTTTCCACTTTGTAAAAGAAGTTTATGCTTGGTTCCCAAGACTAATGAAAACAAAAATAGAATAAAAACGTTCAAATATAAATGTAGCTCAGATTTGTGCTTCAGTTCAGCACTTATGTACAAAGACCTTTGGAGGTTTGTTCACACAGAGAAGCCGATCACGTCTTCATTTTAATCGTTTCCGCATCATATTTGTGTAGCAATTAAACCAATATTATGACACATTAATTAGTGCTGGAATGCATAATTAAATAACTTCTAGGTAACTCAACCAGCTGTGTTTTTTTATGTAAAACTGGGCTGATTGCCTTTGAGGATTTTCTGAAAACAAAATATACACACATGCATCTATATGTCTTCAATCTGTGTATTTGTTTGGGTTCGTTGTTATGTTGGGCCTCTTTCAGTCATGTTGTCGAGTTTCCAGATCTTCGCATTTATGACAGTTATGATGTTAACAGTTGCCAAGAATGTGAAAATAACATTTGAACTCTAATAAAGTGGATTTTTATTTAAAAAGTTAGTCAAATGGTTCTGCGCCTTGAGGCGAACTGATTAAAAAACAAGATTTTAACACTTGGCAAGGCGGACTGTTTATATGATGTCTTATGTGTATTTTTATGTGGAACAGCTTTTCCCATGTGAGATTAGATCATATTTGTTCAACTGAAAGCCAAATGACAAACTGAATTCCAAGATTTCTTTTACAAAAGACAATGTAGGCAAAATATTTATCTACTTTAAACAGTAAGTGTACATTTGATGACATGTTATTGTTCTCCTTCACAGTGAATTGAGCAGGAAAAATAGAGAAGGGGCGAGAAAGCGTCTACAAGACTCTGAGTTCCCATCGAACAGAAGTCCTGCTCCCGCGTTACTCCCCGAACACTAACCCAAATAACACTTCCGACCCTGGCTAGAATGAAAACAAAAGTGGGAGAACGAGCCACAGCGTGGGTCCTCGTTGGCCGTCTCAGGAAACAGCCGCCGCTGCGTGGATTTGCCATCGAGAAAGAATGGCTGCACTGACAGATGGGATATGTCAACCCGCATCGGCAGACCCTTGTCAGGCTGCGGACTCATATCCTCCTGCGGTGCCTGCCGCTGACCTGGGGTGACCCTTGGCCACTCCTCCTCTCCACGGGATCCATGAGAACGCTCTCAGCCTCCATGAATCCTGCCGTCGACACCAGCAGCGGGAAATACTTCTGAGCAGAGCTTGTTCCAGCAAAATGAGAAGAAAAGGAGAGGCCCTTTTGTTTAACTTACGCTCAGATTCACGTACTACTTCGCTCACAAGCAGAATTTCCCCTTTTAGTCCAATGTTGGAAAGACAAACATGACATACAACAACTGGTTTTCCACCTCTTGCCTTGTCTAGTTTGTGAGAATGACTCTTCAACAATATAAATTGAATAAAATAATAAACACCATTTGGAAGAAGATTCTGTTCAGCAACGCTGCACAAAAGTTAAATAAAAAAGAAAGTAGACACAAACTGAGAAAAGATCAAAGCTGACGAGCTAAGACAAAACGAGATGTGAAAAATAAGGAGGTAAAATGAAAGGAGACATGATGAGGGGAGGAAAAGGAGGAGAGGAATAGATGACATTAAGAAGGAGGCAAACAGCAGAGAGGAGATAAAAGATAAGGCTTGTGTGACAGCATAACAAGATCCAGGATCCTGAGAAAATCTGGTTTACCCTCAGAGTCCTGCAGCCACACAGAGGTTTAAACACCTCAGTGAAATCAGCCCTGATGATCAGTAATGAAAGGTTTGATTGTCTTCCAAATCTTTCTTAATACAGATATTACAAGACGTGTGAAATACAGTAAAGATGTGTAAAAACACACTATATGTGCATTTTTGAATACCCTATTTAGGCTGAGTTCCCCATTTAATAGAAGAAGAGAGACAAAAGTAAATTAGGTCAAAATGAGACAACCTGAGAGAGAAAAAAAGAAAAAGATGCAAGACATGACAAAATAATCAGGAGACTCCAGAAGAGAGGACAAATTAGTTGGAAGACCAGGACCACAGAGACGTGTATGTAAGAACTAATTATCAGGGTTTAGCTTGTCTTCTTCTCTTAATTACAGCTCATTTTCTCGTTCCGCCACAGGTTGACAAGTCCTGAAGAAAGGCTCGGCCTCAGAACCTGCAGTCTCTGCACATAAAGGTGATTGAAACCATGTGAGATGAAGCAAACTCTGATATCTGCTTTCCACATGACCTAAACCCTGAAGCCTTCTGGAGAGGATGAAGTGGTCCCAGTGACCCACTTGAGAATAAATATGGACAGAACCAAACAAAAACTAAACCCCCAAACAAGCAACACTTGGATGCTGACTGCAGGTGACATATTGCACATACTGTATTTGCAGAGGGATGCTTACAGAGATATTTAATCAAGATCTGGTTTGAGTTACACAAACTGTCACCACAACACGCTCTCCCCATGGCGACTTTGCACAAGACTCCAAAACATTACAGTCACAAATACCTCGTGATTTATTTGCTTCGAATCCGGTGGAATCGGTAAGGCTGAGCACTAGGAACGTGAGGAACAGGTTTCCGTGAGATTCCCAACGAACCGTAACGCCACAAGATTTCTCTAAGCTCCGTGTCATGGTTACCTAAGGAGGGAAATCCATCCGGGAGGTTTACTGGCACATTGTGTCCAAGTGTGTGCACACGCGTGCCACACAGAAATTCACCGAGGTTTAGAATCTCTCACTCTCGATCTCGCTTACATGCACGCTGCCCAAGCTCCTTTGTTTGTTTGTTTTGGGTGTAACTGAAACCATGGTGCCGAGCCACATCTCCCTGCAGACTCAAATGGCAGACAGACATACCAATCCTGGATGTGTGCCTCGCTTTATCTCCCTCCTCTTGATTTCTGTTCTCATTGTCAGTCTCCCCTCCCAACTCCTCATACCCACATGCACACACACACACACACTGACAGATGAGAACTCTGCTGCAGCTGGAGTTGCAGCTCAGCTAATCACACTCAGCCATCGCGTTTGGTGAACTCGACTGTTCCAGTGGTGTGGCCAAACTCCCGTCTCCATCACCGCCGCTGCCACCTTCTGTCCTATCATGTGTCATCTCAGAAACGCCCTGCTATCGATACCAACAGCAGAGTTCAAGCAGAAAAGAACAACAAAGTTTACCTTTGTGTGGCCAAAAACAACAAAAAAAAGATAAATATTTCAAGTTTGTGACGATATTTGAACGTTATGTAACCCAATCTGATGCAGAATCTTAACTTTCCTCATGTTTAATGTTGTGTATGTCCCTCTGGGTCTTTCTTTAATGACACTTAAGTGAAGAAAAATTGTAATTCTGTGTTTTATTTAAATATGCAGCTTGAATTTGTGCATTAATAATACAAACTCAGAACTCTTTGGAAACATATTTTTATGAAACTGTTTCAAAATCTTTAGAGAACAGCTGCTTTTCTGATTCTTTTTTTTTTTTTTTTCTCATTCAATTTTACTGCAGAGGAACTCAGACAAAGTCACGACCATAACTTTTCAATTTAAAATAAAAAAAAGAAAAAATGTTTTAGTTAAGATTAAAATAAAAAAGCAAAGCAAACACTGAGTGTGACAACGTAAAAAAGTTAAATACACAAAACTGATGAAAGTTAAAGTTAAAACAAATGTAGCTTTCACATCTCCATAAAACAAGATGGCTTTCTGTTACGTAACATTTGTGCTTCAAATAAAAAACTTTTCTTGTGCAAATTAACCGTGAATGCTGAGTAAAAAGTCCAACGCTAAAATACAGATGTTTGATTAAAAGTAGAAATTAGATTTTCCCTCAGATATTAATCTCTTAACATCAGGCTTGACAATCTGAGTCCCCTGCCCTAAAAGCAGCCATGACTACAAGTAAACAGTAAACTAAACTATTTCCAATCTGAGGGACTTTAATCCTCACCAGCTGAAGATCTGAATAAAACACAAGCTGCACATAAATAAAACGGTTGGATAACGTTTTCTAACTCATCGAGTACATTTCTTTGCAGCTCATTAACAAATTTGTCATCCCCAGTAGAGCAGGATTGTCAAAAACCAACCACTTCTAACAGATACCAGCAAATATTCAAGAGGCTTCAGGTAATTATGGTCTACCACCAAAAAACCAGATCATTTCTGTGGTGAGGTAAGCAGTCCAAAAGGTTAGCAGTCGTCTCTCATCCTGCACCAGAGGATCAGCTCGAGATGGTTTGCATCAATTTGGGCTCGTTTAAAGTGGTCAACAATTGGTTAACCACAACACAACATGTGGTAGCGGCCAGCACCAGCACAAGGAAATCAAGTGTGTGTGTGCTCCTCCGAGAATGAGGAAAAAAAACTTTAATAAAAGATGAAGCTGAAGTATTCCAGATTCCAGCATCTCATGACGTTTTAATCTAAAACTCCTAATGCTGTCAGCCTCCTGTTGGTTCTATCAAGAGTAAAATATTTTTTACAAACTAGCCCTGAGGAATATTATGTCCTGTAAGGGGTTCCATAGAAGCCTTTGCATCTACAAACGACACACGAGTGTGTATCCGTGTGTCGGCATGGAGGAGGGGCCATTTCAAGTTCAAGAAGAAGAAAATGAGCGTGATTGGAAGTCAGCAATTACTATGTTGGAGATAACCAAATGTAAGAGATAAGAGCACCACGATTTAGCTGAATAGGCAAATCCCCCGTGGGCCTCTGTAAATGCTGTTCCACACGTACAGCACACGCAAGATGACAAAAATAGACATGAGCTCTGTCTGAGATCATGACCCATTAACATATTTCTGAATTAGCGTGTCTTTATTCGGCTGGATGACATAAATGAAGTCATTACGTTGATAAAAACGGGAAAAAAAATAAAAGAACAGCCCCTTCACATTGCAGTTTTTAGCTGTGCCAATTATTTAAAAGATGATAAAAACTTGGTCATCCAAATCAGAACGTTGTTACATAAATGGAGGATGCAAGCCACTGAGGTGTCACTGCTTTTTTTAAAAGGAAAGATGTCAAGTATTGTGAAGATCCTCTGGGTTGGATAGCAGGAGCCGCTGTAGATCAGGATGTCTGACTGGATAGGGATCAGGGAGATTGGAGGTGCCCTTTGGTCTTTTGTTGAGCGGTTTTTGGAGGAAGCTGCTACATGTCAGGAAATACCATTGCATGGTCTGAAACAATGTTTAAGTGGATGGCATGTGTCGCATCAATAAGGACACCAGAACGCAAAGTTTTTCTGCCGAGCATCAAATTCAGTCAGTAACAAATTCTAGGAAGGTTAATCTAGGAAGCCAAAAGAGAATAAAAGTCATAGAAGACATAGAAAAGCAGTTATTAAAAAATGAGCTTATGTAAATTGCAAATGTGAAATTATGGAATGCATTTTCTGGTTTTAGTACTTCTGGTGAGTCAAATATCGTAATATTTCTACTGGAACAACCATATAATGCAAAACTAATGACAATTTCAAGATATATAACATTGATTTTTGAGGCAAAAGTTGTTTTAAGATGATAAAAATCCACTTCGGTGTTGGCTTTGCTTGGTCTAACTATTAGCCATCATCAGCCCGGTCAACTGAGGTCATTCTAAGAGTTATATTACAAATGCATACATAAAATACTTAAATATGAGCTTAAATGCATTTAAATCTAAAACTGAAGTACTTTAACAACAAAAACATACAAAGAAAATCCTCTTTTTTAACTTTGTTACACAAATATAGATGTAATCAAAGTGTTTTGATAAAAACAATCTTTCTACTATAAAATCTAAATACATTTCCTTTGAAAGGTTATCTGTTGTTTAAACATTATTTTTTTAAATAATAAATTATAATAGAGTATAATGGAGCTGCTTCAGTTATTGTGTAACCCTTATATCTTATTGATTTTTCCAAATATTTAAGCTTGTGTTTTAAAATGTTTGTACAAAGTTGAGTAATATTCAATAAAACATTTCTATGAACAAACACATGCAGCATTATCCAATTACAGCACAGGGTGTGTGTGTGTAGTGTGTGTCAGTGCTGTCAACAGGTCGGTGACTTTATATGTGTGTGTTAGTATGAACACAGTTTTGTGCAGATTTTGTCACAAATTGTTGAGTTTCTCCTGGCTTCAGGCCCGTTTTTCTTGGCAGGATTACCACACACTTGATCTCATGCTGTACTCTCCTCCAACTTTCTTTCTTTTATTTATTTATTTTTTCATATTTGTCTTTTTGCCTTCAAACAACTTGTGAGTGAAAACTTTATGGTAGTTGTCGTTATGTGAACACAGCATTCACACTATCTTCTGTAAGTTTATTTCTTTTTAATTGATAATTTGTGTCATCTTAACCGTTCAGCTCAGTTGCTAATAATGTGCTATGACCTTTTAGGAAATGTAACTTTTCTAAAACATTACCCACAGAAATACACTGAGGTCTCTTCAGTTTCTTCACAAACATAGTTTCCTTTGAGATCTGCTTCATTTTTGTCTTCTTTGCTGCTTTTAGCTACACCTATTCTCATTTACGGCTTTGCTTGTTTGCAAATTTTTAGCTTTTGCAACTGTTTCACAAACTTTAGCTACTGTTCTCTTCCCTTTAGCCGGTGTTCTGCTCATTTCAGCATCTGTTCTGCTTGTTTTAGCTTCTTTAGCAAATTTCAGCAGTCCTTCATCCTTCAGCAATAGCACAATTTCACAGAAAATGCTATTTTATTTTGTTTTCATTAAATTTTAGTCCCAAATTTTAAATATATGTAATTTATTTCTGTGGTCTCTCTTTGTTTTAGTCCCTGTTGAAGTTGTAATCAGCTTTTTATGATGACCTTTAAGCTTGTTTTATGGCTTTAAAGTAAGAAAAAGGACAATTTGATGGAAATACAAGCTTAGGATGTACACATGCAGGTTTTGAAGCTGTTCTGCATTTCTTTCAGAGAAGTGACATAGCAGCTGACAAGGAAAGCAGAAAACCAAACATCATAAATCAAAGTGGATTTCACTGGGATTACGATACTATAACTCGATTCTTGGGCCAGTTGAGTTATAGACTGTCTGGTTTCACTAAGAGCAAAGGTCTTACCCCTGAATCTGTATAAACAATCACTTGCAAAATTAAGATTACTTAAGCCTATAAAGTATCCGTCAAGGATGATGGTGCCATATGTTTTAAGGCAAACTTTGCAAAGTGGCGTTGCTGTGATCAAAGTGTAAATGTAAGAAAAGCAGCTGCAACAGAGAGGCGAAACAGACAAACACCTGTTCGTGTGCTCTGTGAGCCAACAAAGGGTTTTCATCGTGCACAACCAGCAATAAAAGACTTCATATTCTCACAAAATCATGACGCATGTAAAGCCGACATTTGAGCATCTGAACCATGATTGGACCAGAGTTTCTTTACAGCCAGCCGGGCCCGTTACTCTAATCAGATGTTTCTGCTGCTTTCCTGCAGATCCTGGTTTTTCCTGATCCTTCACTGGAACGGACCTGAGGTCATTCTAGTATGGTCAGATAAACACGTTTTGAAATAATTATTGTTTTTTTATATTGATGTGTTTTGCTGGACAAATTTGTAGAAATCAGAAACATTTGAACACATTAATTGTTTTTCCACTTCCATCTTCGAGGGAACTCTGTAAAACCAAACACATCATTGCCTAAAAGTATTTTTTATGAGAGGACTCAGTCTGACCACAAACATCAATAAATACTGACTGAGAACAGAAAGTTTTCACATGGAAGAAACCGCCACATGCCAAAATAAAAAATAAAAAACAGTGACATAGAGTGACTTTTTATGTGTCTGTTCTTCATAGCTGAACAACAATACTGCAGTTCAAGCTGTAAATAGCTTTGAATTAGTCACATTTCTGTAAAAAAGTCAAATAGAGATATTTTTATAACTTGCGTTAAAGCAAATAAAATTGGTTGTGTGCTGGCATCTGCAGGTGGCGCTATAGACACGTCTGCACACTGCTGTAAAATATAAAGCAGCTGTCAATTAGAAGAAAAAAGCCTCCGAACAAACATATGCATAGATCAATCCCCCCTATCACCTCTTTGTTTGCCTCAGATTTATTGGTCATACTGAAAACGTTTGTAGCATGAATGTAGCAACTTTAACAACACATATATCATGAAAACAAAAGTTATTTACCAGCGACTCAGCCATTTAATGTTACACAATCTCATGCTACGCTGTATAAAAGCTCTGTCTGCTCTACAGCAGTACAGTGGGGTAGTTGTGCTGCTTTTATGAGTAAAACACTTTTGTCTTGTGCATCAGCGGCATATTTCCTGTGTTCTTCGTAGGGAAGCACCAGTGTCACATTCTGTTCAAACCGAGGACAAGTTCTTACGTTTGAGTACCTGACAGTTACTTAATTTCCATCCTAACTTGTCAAATAAAACCAGGACAGCAACAGTCTTTTCCAACAGTGGCCACTGGTGAACGATGAGACTTGGAACGAAAGTTACAGTTGTAACTACGGTTCTATGAATCCCGGATGACCGCCAGAGGCGGTGCTTCAAGCACTGAATGATCATTCTTGCGCATGCGCAGGTCGAGTACTAAGCTTGCCCATGAGGCGAAGATAATTTACAAGAGGCAGCACCCTGCCGCGTCTGAATTCTGGGAGCGTACTCGATATACTGTCGACCCGCTGGGGCGACGGGCAAGCAGTCATCAAGACAGAATTCATGGCAATGCCCAGGAAAATAATCTCCTGTAAGGGAGTCAGGCTGCTTTTCTCCATATTCACCC
>NC_051446.1:23969590-24033221 GCF_001649575.2 Kryptolebias marmoratus
GAGACATATTTGAAATACGGAGGTATAATCACACCTGCGCGCGAGAAGAAAAAAAGGGATTGAGTGCCGGTCATCACGTGACTATATAGTCACGTGGGTCACCGGCAGGTCACAGGTGACTTTGTCGTGATTAGTACTCGACCTGCGCATGCGCAAGAATGATCATTCAGTGCTTAAAGCACCGCCTCTGGCGGTCAGTAGGGATGAAATAGAACTTGGTGTCGCTTTGGTTTTTTTTTAAGATGTTTTAACAAATAGCTAGATCCTGTCTATCTTCTTGACAATTTTGCCGAGCATAATTTGCAGCCCGCTTTACTTTTGTCACTATAGTTGTCAGGAAGGTTGGAAAAGGAGGCGAACCCAGAGCGCAGACTCATTTTGAAAAAAGAAACTAATTTATTAAAAATTAGAGAAAACCAAAAACAAAAGCTGACACATCTGCAAGAAGAAAACTAAAATACCAAACAAACTAAATCCAAAAACCGAACGGACAAAGGAACAGAACCAGACATCAGGGAGAAAAGACAAACAAACCAGCGTGGAGGAGTGGTGGAGATGACCAGGTTTTAAAGACAGAGGGTAATTAGGTGAAGTGGGCACAGGTGAGTGATAACGAGGAGCAGGTGGAGATGGTCGTCACAGGGAAACAAGTGACTGACTGAGGAAACAAAGACACAAGAAACTGAACCAAGACCAAACTAACTGAATAAAATAAACAATAAACTCAAACTGAAACATGAAGACAATAAAAGCAATAAACTGAATACAAAAACCCAAATACCTCAATACAGTTTCTTCTTCTGCTGCTGCTGCTGGTGTTTATTAGCAAACAACTTTATGGTGCATTATCAGAATAAGGACAAGCAATTCAAAAAATAAAAATAAAATACTGCTCACATGAGAGGTGAGCATAAAGCTCCTGTAAAGTGGTATCAGTGCTGTGATATCAGAGTATGGTATCAGACAGATCCCCAATTCTCTGCAGGTATAACAGAGATTATCATTCAGAAAGTCATGAAGTTGCTTCTGTGTACAAATGTTGTTGGAGTATGTACTGTGATGTTTGGTACTGATTGCTGCGTTCAGTCACACGACGTGGACCAAAATACAGGAAGATCGAGATTCTCTTCTTGTCATTCATTCCACAAACATGACAGTTGCTGTTGTGGTTTTTGGTTTGAACTTTACTTGACAACGAGAAGAACAAAAGACAAATTGCTCGACTGAGATTTACTAGAATAAAGCTGCTAAAAGCACTAAGAAGAGGAAGAAGATCCAGAAGATGGTAGGTGAGACCCATGTGCTGACAGAAGACTTGACATTTGGACATCATCCCAGCTTTATGGAAAGATTAAGACAAAAAGCTGCAGCAACATCACATGTAAGACCAAATTCCAACACCAATAAAACAACTACACCATGATTATGTTGTAAATTTCCCACACATCATGAACATCAAATACGTCACAAGTTTTTACTAAAAATGCTTCAATTTTTTCATGTTCTATCTCTATAAGAAATATTTCGAAACAATGCAACATACATGGGAAAATACAAAACATGCGAATGTCTTTAAAAAAAAAGAAGAGATATGCAAAACTTATTCACATGCACAAAAAAAAGATTTTCATCTGCAGTTCTATTTAATATTTAATAATACGGTGAATAAAAACTCAAGAGGTGGTTACATTTTTTTAACTTTAAAGTCTAAAAATGTTGGTTTTTTTTAATTGCACCAAAGTTTTCTAATGCATTTTTTGCTAAATGTGTACATAAACACTGATGGAAGCATGCCAGCATCACTCCCTGTCCTCTCCTCCTCACAGCCCCGAGAAGAGGTTTCTGTCGGCTCGTTTAATTTATGACTCATTCTTTTTCTGCTCGGTTACATTAGCAGGCAACAGAATCTGCACCGCAAAACAAACACAAACCCTCACACTCAGGAAATACTGGGCATCCGTCTGACAACTAATCACCCTTAATTGTTAGCTAATAGTGAAAGCAATGAAGAGAAGGAGGAGAATAAAAAAAAAAACCTAAATAAACAGCAGTAGGAAAGGGAAAGGGGCAATTTTAACAGAAAAAAAATTAATGTAATCAAGACAAATTAGTAAGTTTGGGATAACATTCCTACGGCGCTGTGTGTTTACTCTGCATGCACATAATTTAAAGCAGTAAGGCTCGGAGAGGGTAAGAGCAAAGTTGGGCCCAACATGGATGCTTCTTTGGAGCCATTTATTCAACCTGAGTTTTTAAACATCCTTTCAGATCAAGTATGGTCTGATGTGCAGAAATGAGACCAAGTCATTGTTTAGGAAGTCTTAATTAAGTCTCTAGTTTTTCCAATTAAAACATGCAAGTCTTGAATCAAGTTTTAAGTCATAAGATCTTAAGTTTCCAGTTAAGTGCTTCATATCCTGAGTCATGTCCCAAGTTAAGATGTGAAAGTCGTCAAAATTACAACTTTAGTCCGACTCTTGTCCAAGTCATGTGACTCCAGTCCACACCTTCATGAAATTGCATGTAATTGTTTTGTTTTCGTGAGTCATATCAGCGCTGAATGTTGGCAAAAATTAGTCAAATTGAAGGTCAACAGCTGAAACTCTTCAGTGAGAGTTGCTTCGTGGTCCTGCCTGCCAGGCTTATTTAAATTCAACCGTGTAGAAAAAACTGAACGTAGGAAAAAGGATTACGTTATAATTACCCGATGTGAATACATCCTGTTTGGTTTGTGCAGTTTTTATGAGTCTCTGTACAAACAATGCTGAGAGTGAGATCTGGCTGTTTGATTCAGTTTAATCTCTCCCCAGTTGGAAGAAATAAAGTCTGAGACAACAGAAAAGAAACACTGACGCTTCACTAAACAAGATGAACTTTCAGGCTTGAACTGACACACACGTGCTAAAAAGCTCTCACACACAAACTCTTCCCAGCCCTCAGCTTCACTTCTGCACACACGTGCAAACACACCAGTGACTTCTGTTTATTGAGCCGAATGTTAAATTGTCCTCCAGCGAGGAACCCCGAGGTTCAAAAGCACTGAAACAGACCCTGCCTTGTGTGAAAGATATCCAAACACACCACGTCCAAGTTCACCCTGGAGACGGTCCTGTAAGAACCCGACCGGGTCACATCACAGTCATTCTGAGCTGCTCCATGTCCAAAAGCTACAACAATCCATCTGTGAAGTGTGTGATGAGGAAAGAGCCGCCGCTCTGCTTGATGAAATCTAATGGAATCAGATTTGTTTCAAAAATACTCCAATTAACACGGCAGTGTGCTGTTTACCCCATACTGTCTGTGGAAACCCAGTCACACAGCTCCCACTTGTGGACAGAGCGAATGTAGCCGTCCTGAAACACTGTGGCCTGTCAGCTCAACTAACAACAAACCTGACATTTCAGGACAACCCAACACAAAGAGGAGGTCCGTTTCTTGGAAATAAGCTTCAGTGAATGTTGTCAAACAGCACCGGCCTGGTGTAAAGCACATAAGCAACTTGTTGTCTGTGAATAATGAGCAGCCGCGGTCTCGCTTGGTTTGCCATTAATTAGAGACAGATGTGAGACAAAGACCAGCACATGGGTGGCGTAATCTGGGCCAAACTCTCATGGGAAGAGACAAGCGAATGCAAACACCGGGCTCGTCTCTGAGCATCCAGAGGCCTGGTTCTGAAGGCTGCAGTGTCACGGTTATTAGAACATGGCTGCTCCTGGTGGAAAGTATCTTTGTGCATTTTTAATGTAACATCTTGAAGAAAACTTGACTCAAAGTGTTGAACAATCGATACATATCCAAACATACAGTAACTAATAAAAATATATCTTCATCTCTCAGACCGAGGACTTTCTGATATTTGATATTTAAATGTGCAAAGTGGGGAAAAATCATTGGCTCACCAAATAAAACAACTGGCTCTTTTTTAATTTAAAGTACAGTTTAATAACAATAAGTTTGTTTTCTTTCTTTTTGCTTTACAAGATCCAGTTTTCTTTCAAAGTTTGCTACATTTTTCTGACAATATCTAAGAAAAATGTTTTGAAAGAGGACAAACTCAGCTTTTATTTTTACACTTGGAATGGAAAAAGGAAACATTTGAGACACTTTAGTCTTAATTTGCTGGAGGATGTCTAAATAATTCTATTATTCAAACGTTTCCAGTGAACACCAACAAGTTTTATCACTTTAAGTAATAAATTAGATGTTATCTGGTGTTAAGAGTCCCCCCTTTTTTTAATTTAGTCTGATCATGTTGGGGTAAATGTCCTCTGGAAGAATGTAATTAATGTTGCTTCTGTTTTAAACATTTAAAATCACATTTTGCACAGATTTAGGTTATTGTTTGCGTAACTTTAATCCATTTTGCATAAGTTGTAAAAGGAACATTTTAGGAAATATGCAGAAAGTGATTTAAAAAAAAACTACTGTACAATTATATCTACATTCAGTATCTTTTTCTAGTTTTGAACTTTTATTTTGCAATGCACAATTTTTTTTATCCTTCCCAAAGACTTTGAGCCCAATTTCTTTTTATTTTCACTTTAGGCTGCATGGCTAGCTTCAGTCGCTGTCGGAAAGATGTTTCAGCCTCCAGCTGATGGATGAAGGTGGGCGATCTTCGATGGAGTTCAAATCATTCTTCCAGAGAGAGCTGTCATTTGTTTTTCATCTTTCATTTTACCCTTTGCTGTCAGGAAAAAGAGCCTTAAAATGTTTCTCTTGGCACTGACAGGCCTGGCTGAACAAACGGGCTCGTGATCTGAAAAGCCTCGGCGCACCTGAGCTGCAGGACTTGGAAACGTAAGAGGAGGACGAGTTTTGGGTTTGACTGCTCATTCTCTCCCTGTTTGACGTGCAGCCATCTTTCTGAGTCTCTGCTGGGAACACAAAGGTCACAGCAAAGCTTTTCCTCAGGGCCACGTTTAGCTAAAGTCAGCTCTGGCCTCCAGAAGACCTCCTATCATCTTTGGCGCATGTGAAGGCACTCTGTCATCCCTCAGTTTCGCTCTCCCATCCTTTCTTATCCTCGTCCTCCTCTGTCAGATCTGTCTTCGCTGAGGCTTGTAAAATCACCTGGCAAGAACAGCTCAAAGTACTGGACGGGGCCTGGGTCCCCAGACTCCCAGAAACTTTTACAGCCGCTTTTTTTGATCTATTAAAATGAAAAGTTTACTGAAAAGGGGACCACGTTTTTGTGCCAAAGGGTCAACTTTTACTGAATCTGCCTGCAATGTTACAATGGGATTTAAAGTTAATTTATCTAACTTCAAACTTCTCTGGACAATGCCTATTAAATTTAATTTACGAAACATGTTATTGTGCATGTGCTCTTGTTCCTATATGTTCTGAACAATGGCCAAAAACAGTCCCCAGATTGTTGTAGTTATTTCACTTTAGTCCAAAACAACACATGAAGATCATGAGTGTAGAAGGGTTTAGGTTAGTCATGTTTTTAAGAAATGTTACATCAGTGTAAAATTTGCAGGTAGACTTTTTAAAATTAACCTGCAAACATCTGCTGCTAATCATTCTGAAGCATTTTGGAACATTTTACATCATTTTGTTTCAGTAAATTAAACAACAGGCCACATAGAGGCAACAAACTGAATGCAGAAATTACCCAGGCTTTGGTTTTGGTCTCCGTAGGATCATGTTTTATTAAAATTTTTATGTTTTCTTTTTTTAGCTTGAAGGAAGTGAGCAGTTTCTTTCTGCTTCACTCAGTTTGTCATACTTTCAATTGATGTTATCATGCATTATAAGGTATAAATTAGGGATTAACTTTCTGTAAAACTCATAAGTTGCTGGAAAAATATAACATCTTTCTTTAAACGTTTAGAAAATTCAAGGTTATTCCTTTTTATTCCAACATTTCTGAAGCCGGCCCCTGTAAATGATCAGAAGTATTGCAGCTTTTAAATGAGGTCACATGTGCGCTCCGTCGCACAGGGGCTGCCAGCTTAAACTTTAGTGTACTGTTACACAACTAGATCTCATTGCTGACCATCATATTTCACCTCAGCTGTGGTCCAAACGAAACAAACATCACATTGTGCTGACTGAGAGCAAAACCCTGCAGTCATCCTGAAACTCCCTGTGCTTTCAGCAGATGGCAGCGTTGGATAAACTCTCACTGCTTTCTGAGTTCCCAAAAGATCGAAACTGGCTCACTGTTTAAATTATAATCAGTGGTGGACGAAGTACTCGACTACAGTACTTGAGTAAAAGTATTGATACTCATGGTCAAATCTTACTCAACTACAAGTAAAAGTTGCTCGGTCAAAAATGTACTCAAGTTAAAGTACTGAAGTGCTCACTTTTGAAAATACTTAAGTATTCAAAAGTACATGCATTTAAAAGTACTTAAAAATTCAAAAATACAAATTAAATGTTCTAATATCAGTAATTTTGCAGAAACTTGTAACTTTAAGAAACCACCTGATGTATCGAAGCGTATCGACACTCTGCTGCAACTTCTACACCACCTGGAAAGAACTTCAGCATAAAAATGCAACAAAAAATAAGGATTTATTTATCTAAAAACACCAAACCAGAGAGTCTTGGTTCTCCTCACACTTTCACTGTGGAGCCGAGGTTTAAGGTTGAATCTATTACCACAAAGTAACGAGCAGCTTCCTGGAAATGTAGTGGAGTGAAAGGCATAAGTCCCCCCCCCCAAAAAAAACTACTCAAGTAAAGTAAAGATTCTCAAAAAATGTACTTAAGTACAGTAATCAAGTAAATGTACTCTGCTACTGTCCACACTGTCTGTGGATATGAGGATGCATTTGTCTGTAACCAAAATATCTCAACCCCAATTCCAATGAAGTCCGGATGTTGTGTAAAGCATAAATAAAAACAGAATATGATGATTTGCAAATCCTTTTCAACCTTTATTCAGTTAGATACACTACAAAGACAAGATATTTAATGTTCAAACGGATAAACTTTACTGTTTTCTTGCAAATATTTACTCATTTTGAATTTGATGCCTGCAACAAGTTCCAAAAAAGCTGGGACATCACCTTTCCTTTTAATTGGGGTTGTAATTCAAGATGGCTGCCACAGCTAACTGACCTTAAAAAATCCCAAACTGACTGTAACTCAGTCAGTTCTAGCAGAGACTGATCCCTAACATGTTCTGAGGGCGAACAGATGGTCTTTGCCTCGCCTGAAACTCTGCAGCTTCTCTCTTCTCAACATAAGATGATCTGATGGGCAATAAGCTTTTCCTGAAAGAAATCTATGACCTTTAATTATTCAGATTTTGGAACATCAACTAGCCTACCCAACAACTCAGACAGCTTTATTTTATTCCTTTTGATGAAATGAGAAACTTCAATTAAAGACTAAAAACTGATCTGAGAACAAAAACTTGAGCAAAAGCAGAAAATAATCTGGGATGCAAACAAAACATTGTTTGATTTTGTTTTCCTTCTAGTTATTTGTAACTTTAACTAGTATTTTCATCAGAATTTTAGCTAAAATCACCTTGTTTCTGTTTTGTATTGAAATGGCAAAATTATAATTGTATTTGCGTCATTTAAAAGTTTAATTCTAGTACAGTTAAACTAAGAAGTTTAACTGGGAAGAGGAATACTTTAGGTCAATATTTAATAAGAAAAATAATTAAATTATATTCATTTTATTTGTTAAAATGTGAAAAGGCTCTGTTTTTAAGAGGCCCGAGTGACATGTTGCTCAGTAACGGTTCCAGTTCCTGCAGAGATGCTTATTTAAAAGAAACCAACAACCCATGTGCTCAGCATCACATTTCTTCAGCCATGTTTGGCAGTTGTCTCTCATTTTGTGGTTGCACAACATCTCAGAAGGAGTCCACGGTTGCATCAGATACGCGAACACACCACCCAGGCTCCATCCTCACGTTATACAACACTCAGAGAGCGACGTCTGGTTCAGCTCAATGCGGAGTGAAAGTGATGGGGGACCGTTTTCCTCCTCCAGGATGGATGTTGCATTAGCAGGGAGCTCAGGGGGGGAGAAGGATGGGGGTGGGTTGTGGTTAACGCATGGCCATGGGAAGAGGAAGACTGAAAACTCTTGGAAATGAAGCATGGTTATCCACAGAGGTGACAAGTAAGCTGAACAGGACTTTGGAGGGCAGTATGACGGTTTTGGAAACCACAATCTCACCGGCCCAATCACGCCCACATGTGTGCAGAAAAACACGAAAAGAGCAGAAAAGCATTAGAGCTCTTAAAAACTGCACAAAGCAAAATTATAAGGGAATTATAAACTTTGTTTTCATGAGATGAAAATGTACATCTGCAGTGGATTTTTAAAAATCTAACTTGAGAAATTACAGAATGAATTGTTAACTGATTTGCAAAAGTTAAAACAAGCAGAAGTTTAATCAGGAAGACTAACTAAAAGCTAAAAATAACAAAACTGCTCTAACCCTTGCTGCACCGTGCCACCCACAAGAAGTTGTCAAAAAAAAGATTTTGTGAAAAATTAACGTCTTTTAGCAAATGCCATCTGTACAATATATGACCAAAAATAAAAAACCTTAAATACAACCCCAATCCAAAAAAGATAGAAAGTTAAAAAAACAAAATGCAATGATCTTCAAATCTCATAAATCCACATTTCATTCACAACATTTCAAATACTGAAACAAAAAATGAATAAACTACAACTTAAATAGGTATTTATATGCGTTTCTGATGAGTTCCTGCAATAATATTTGTAAAAACTAAAAGTCCATATGAGTTTTATCATTTTACAGTCCCCTGGAGTTTCACAGTAAGGTTTTGACACCTCCATGTTGTCTCGACATGTCCTTCTTTTTAAAATGTGTCCCCCGACATGAAAAAAGTCTTAGATCATCACTGCTTTTAACACTTTAATGTTACCAACCAACACCTGCATTCTGACCTTCACAATATTCTTTTTTATTTGGGTTCAAAGTCACGGGGACTGGAGCTTTTCATGCAAAACCTATTTTTTGCAGTCATGCAAGGATCCGTAGACATTTCGAAGCGTTACACAGGATCATAGGTTTTGGACACACCCCTTCTTCGCTCCTACCTGTCAAATTAACAGCGTTTTCTACAAAGAGGGCACTGCAACGCTGACGGGTTTGATTGAAGCACTTCCGAGAATTCTCTGTCTTTGTTGTGCAGCTCCCCTGGCAGCAGCAGCCGGACGTAATGTCTTTAACAGGCGCAAATACACAAAGCTCCAGTGGCCACAGACCGGAGCTGGACAAACTTTACTGTTGACATCTGGATTTTCTCTCCTCCTCGTGCCTTTTATTTTCCTCTTCCTCCTCTTCTTTTTTATCCCGTTTGATTGAGGGCTGACTCACTACGTATAGTATCCATCATCATAAAAGCATCAGCCAGCTAAATATAGCCATTTGTTTTCCCCGTGCCTGTGTGAGTGCTGCGTATTTTACCACATATGATATCATGCCCTCTTCTGCTGTTCGCCTGTCCACACGCTGAACCCCGATAGGATTTCACTGGTAAATGTACACACTGGGTAATTATCTTAATGGAGGCTGTCAGGAGCAATTTTTCTTGCATCACAGATACTTTGCGTCTTATCATGCCCTCGCTTGCTGTGGCTTTGGCAAGGCGGACACGGCATTAGCCCTAACATTACTCTGACTGAAGCCCCAAAGTTTTAGTGCTCAAATGTTGTCATTATACAGTGGATACTGTCACTGCCAATTAACTACAAGCTCTGGCTTGTCCCAGCTGAAGCATTTTTATTTCCATTGTGGTGAAAAGCACAAAAACGTACAGTAAAAACATGTTCATATCTGCAAAAATAACTCTGCTACAGTAGTGTTGACTTTATCAGCACCCTATGCAGGTAAAACACTGACATCAGTAATGTCTTAAAGCCTTCCAAAATATGATGAAGCAATTAGAAAAGGACTGAACAAGCCCGTCTTGTTTGGAAACCCCGTCTTTCTGAAAAGACCACGAAAGCAAAGGTTCAGTTTCTTCTGAACTTCAAGACTTCTGTTCTGTTTTTATTCTGTTTTAAAGACGGGACCTTCGGCGAAGTTTGAACAAAACACACAGAACCACACTTGAAACCCAACATAACGCCACAAACACAACCACCTGTGAAGCACGGTGGGTGGAAGGCTGATGGTTTGGCTTGTTTTGCAGCCATGGGACCTGAGTACCTTGCAGTTATTGGGTCGACCGTAAACTCCTCTGTTTACCAAAGTATTCTAGAGATAAATGTCTGGCCATCTATTCGACTACTAAAGCTTTGACCAAAGATGTGCCCGATGGATCTGTGTCCAGTTTCCAGGAAATGCTGAGGATGTGGCAGAGACATGCCAGGTGGAAGACCATTTTTCTATCTTGTGTATGACAACCACATTTTGATGCATTATAGAGGATGTTTATTCCTTAAGGGATTTCATTAACCTGAAACAGGTGATCAGCGGTTTGAAATTTTACTTGCCTGGTATAAATTTACTGCATTTGAAAAAAGATGGGACATTAAAAACATGTAAATAAAACCAGCTGACCTTAGCATCCTTAAAATGTGGAGGTTTAAAAAGCAGAACTGCAGAAACAGGATGCTGGTGTTCAGCGAGGAGTCATCTGTCATCTTTTTATTTTCCTCTGTACACACTTCTGTTCTTCACCTACATCAGTGTTGGTAAAACTGCAGGGAACTGAAATATGTGAGGGCGTTTTAACGCACTTTGTTGTAGCTTTTCATGTCAAAATTCAGCTCCTCTTTTCTTTTTATCTGCTTATAAATGAGTAGTTTTGTAGGTGAATATATTCTAATATACATTTAATGCTCATGCTACTCTGTTGGATCTGTATGTGCTGACATGTGGTCCATTCCACTGTGCAGTTAAAAGTCTGTTTTGAGCTTTGGGGAGTTGGTGCCTCGGGAACATTAAAGAGTTTCTTCAGTGATTGAGGAAATGTTTGGCTCGGTGAGTCCACTCCCTTTGGAGGTGTTTGTTAGCCGAGGCTGATCCTGACAACTCTCCGAGGAGCAGGCTCAGTATGTGTCTTCAAAGAGCCCCAGCTCCCAAAGCAGGAAGTCCAGCCCTGTGCAGACTGGAAACAACATGAGGCAGACAGGAAGGAAGGTAATCCATGAACACGCAATACTGCTACTGTCCACGAAACTAAACACATCCAGGCATATCCAATCGGTCCCGCCTGATGCCAACAAAAACCAGTGGTGTTCTTTAGACTGCAGACATTCAGTTTGATTTATCGAATATGAAATAACCGAGGTTATCTCAAGCAGCTTGGTGTGGATGATTCTGGTTTCCTGTATTGCAGCTGGCTTTTTATCCATGTGTGCAGACACTCCAAAGGTCTGAGCAATGTGCTGCTTTGCCACAATTTTACCTGCTAAAATAGACGGAAATTCTCTTGCCCATCAAAGACTCTGGGTGTGGGGGGGTTATTATTATTATTATTTTTCTTTTTAGATATAACTTGGCACAAGAACAGAAGCCCATCACTGACACAATACTAAAGGCAAGTTGATGAATCAGTTTAAATTTATGGGAATAAAGCTGCATCCTGCTGTGTAGCCGTGTGGCACGACACCTTCCTTTCAGACAAAAACTGACGGCCGGCACCTTCTTAAATCAGCCAAACAAGTGTGATTTTTATTTAAAAAGCTTCCAGGATGTGTGAAAATTAGTCAGAAATAAATTAAAACCACTTTAAGTGCAATCCCATGCAATATTGCTGTGTTGAGGATGACTTTTAGCTGCTACCACAACACATTTCAGCTCAATATTTGTAAAAGTAACTGAGTTATGACCATTTTTTTTTTTTGTTGGCTAAAGTCGATTAGCTGTATCAGCCATCTTAAATTGGATTAACTCCAAAATTTAATACCTTGTAAATGTACATCCAATGATTACTTTCAGAGTGTTTTACTAAAACCAGTTTAGTGGTTCATGAAACAGACAAACAGGTTTGACACCAATGCCAAAGTTTTGGAAAAAGATGTTGTGCAGTGTGGGGTTCTTGAAGTGTTTTGGGAAAACTCTCAGCTCATAGCACATGAAATTTCAGCGTAATATCTGTAAAACTGGGTGAATTATAGACTAAAAAAGTTAATCAGTTGTAGATGTACATCAAGGTATTACTTTCTGAGAGTTTCATTAAAATCTGTCTTGTGGTTCATGAGATATTTTGCAAACAGTACAGACAAATGATCCCACATATACACATACATGGGCAAAAAAACCTTTTCACTCTGCCTTTGCTTTAGGCAGCAGGCTATAATAATAACGAAAGTCTGTTCAGAATGACATGAACTGATTTTTAAATGAGTTGTTCCAGGTGAAAACCACTAGAGAGCACTCTTTAATTGATTTTTCCATGACTGTGGGATTAACTGCGGCCAACAGCTGAGGGAGTGTGGATGGAATAAAGATCCACTTTGGCTGCCAGTAAAATCAGAAGTTTGGTGTTTGACCCAATCTGGTTCCGCTCATATCATACATGTGGTAACACTGTGGCAGCAGGGAAATGAGTTCACGTGGCGTCGGCGAGGTAAAGACGAGGGTTTTCATTGTTGTAATGTGACCAGACTATGACAAGCCATTTGTGTGTTTATTCTACATCCTTGATATCAACCGTCTTTTGGAGACGGCGTGTTTCCACCGAGAAGGGGAAAGTTTCCACATTTTCAGAGCAAAGAGGAACTGTTTCTGCTCAGAAGGGTTTTATAAATGTCATATATTGTGAAACTGACGTAAATTGTAAACATGCTGCATTTGTTTGCTTCTATTTGTACGGCTTTTAAAGGTCAAAACTTTTCATGTTTGTTTGTTTTTTACAGAGTCTACTTTTGCTGCAACAAATGGTGGGTAATAATGTAACTGTCTGTGTCTGTTTGCCCGTTTGGAAAATATCTCAAGAAATACTGGACGGATTTTAATGAAACTTTCAGAAAGTAATCACTAGATAATCATCTGTAGCTGAATAATTTTTAAAATCAATTACATTACAGATGGCCACCACAGCTAATCAACTGTCAAACACAGAAATGACTGTAAACTCACTCAGCTTTGCAGACATTGAGCTGATGTTTGGTGTGGTAGTAGCTGAGAGTCATCTTTAACACTCATACTGAGTTCTAACAGATCATGCAAGATCTTTTTAAGACCATTGCAAGAAAGGTGGTGAGCAATATGTATTTCTTTATGAAATTTTAGGTCATTTGAGTATTTTATTATTTGAGTATGCTTTCATCTAAATAGCAAGACTAAAAGTTAGATTGGAAATTTGTTTTCGTTCTGACAAAATGTCTGCACGTTTAGTTGGTTTACAGCCTATTTGTACCACGCGACACAGTCTGAAGATTGGACTTCCATGTTAATATTCGCTTGTAAAAGTTACCTTTTGACTTTTAATCTTAAACAGATATGTTGGGGTATAAACTGGGTTTAACCTCTCAGAGACTCTCTGACAATCTGACCGTGAAAAAGCACCAAACCGCCTCACAATGTGAACTGATGAGGGTCCAAAACCTTGGAGAGCTCTAATATTCCCTCACAATAGAGAGAACCTCCTGCCAACACCTGATTCCAATCATCGGTGATCATACGTGATTATTAGCACCTGTGGGTGCACCACCCCACCCCCTCCTTCCTCCCTCCTGCACAGAAACACTCATATAGATCCTGAGGGCTTTGCAGACAATACATTTTATGCAGAGATCAGCAGAAAATTTGCAGATTACTTTTTGGATTGGTATCGCTTTGGAGCTCCAGCTTCTTTTTTATTTATTTATTTTTTTGATGGATCGGTCAGTCAATCAGTTGGACATTCATAGAATTTCACGGGGATATAAGAACCATATTTGTGGCTCAAATTATGGTAAAAATGCTGAATGCTGCACAGTTGTGGCCAATCATGATCCGAAATTGATCATTGTCAACTGTTTTTACAGTTCCTTTTTTTATTTTTCAATCAGATGTTATGAATCTTTGGCATGTTTGTTAAACACAGTGGCTGTGCAGTGGTGATGGATCCCAGTATGGCACCATATTCTTCTAAGAGCCACTCAGAAGAAAAAAAACATTTTTTTAATTTTGAGAATAAAGTGTCAATTTAATTGACAGGAAAAAGTTGTCCTTCAAAACTTGAGCTAGAGGAAGTGAACCCAGCTGTGCTCCTGAACCCAATTCCATCTGTTTAATTTGTTATTAGACATTTAATTTGGTATTTCAGGGTTATGGGTGCAATTTTACTGTTTTAACTACAAAATAACATGCAGTATTTTAGCTGAACCAGTCCGAGATGCTGTTTTTTACCATAATGAAATACTACACTAAGTGTCAGCAACCATCTTGAACTGGGTTGACTTCAAATGTCAATATCTTATCAAAGTTAATATTCACCACATCTACTTTGTGGTTTATTTTCCAAATATGGAGCAATAATGCTTTTGCACGCATCTGTACTGTCAGCAAAAAAAATCTTATGAAACACTGGAGAGATTTTAATATAACTTTCTGAAAGTAATCATTAGATGAACCATCTACAACTGACTTCTGGTATCAGTCCAATTCAAGATAACCACCACAATAAATTCATATTAGGAAAGATAAAATTGGCTTTAACTCGGTCAGTTTTACAGATATTTAGCTCTAATTTGGGGTATCTGAGTCATTTACAACCCAAACTCTGAGCATGATGTCCTTTAAGATTGCACACAATGTTGTTTACAAGGTTTGATGCAAAAAAGACAAAAGAAAATCTAGATGAGTTAAATATATAAGAAGAAAACAATAGTTTATCATGCACCTGATTTCTGCTTTAACTCAGACATTTCCACAGCCAGAAACTGACATAATTTCTCTGTTTTTGGCAAAACAACCTTAAACCTCCGTTCATTTGTCAACACAGCAGTCTGTTTCTTTACCAGCGCAGCTAATGACTTTAGGTAATGCTTTTGGCAAACTTCGAACACAAAAAAACACGCCATCCATTTCACCCACATCTCTCCATGCCAGAAGCTGTTTACACACTCTGTTGTACATTATAAATTTCTTCTGAAACAGTCGGGGCATGAATAATCACTTCCAGCTATTTGTCAGTTTTATGTGTTTACAGTAGGCTTCAAGAAAAGGCAGGCTAACGGTTCACCCATGCTTAAAAACGTTTAGTACAGATCCATGAATTAAGCAATGAAGTCCAAATCCTAAAAAGTTCAGAGGTTGTGTAAAATGTAAATAAAATCAGAATGCAAAGGTTTGAAAATCTCTAAAATCAATGTTATTCCCAACAGAATATAGTAAACATATCAAACTTTTAAAAACATGGGACAATTTCTTAGTTTCAACATTTAATATGTTTATTATATTCCATTGTGAATAAAATATGGATTTTTAAGATTTAAAAACCTTTGCATTCTGTTTTTATTTGCATTTTATGCATTGTCCCACCTCTTGTAGAATTGGCTTAGTGGTTAGAGGAGTCGTCCTCCAATGAAATAGTTGTAGGTTCGATTCCACCACTTGTTGAAGTGTCCCTGGGTGAGACACTGAACCCCTCCCTGCCTCTGATGTGTCCCATCAGTGTATAAAGCACTGATTAGACTCTGCAGAATGATTTATTCAGAAAGGTGCTATATGAGTGCAGTCTATTTATTTGCAAGTTGTTACAAAGTTTATTTGCTGCAGAGTTAAAAGTTTGGAGAATTTTTCTTGGTTTGCTCATGATGAGGCTCCACAGAAGCTGAATGCTTGGTGTGATTTGCTTCTTGGCTGCACCAGCAATAAAAACAGTAGGCTGGTTTTATTGGCTCCCATCTGTGTGTCAGATGGAAGGAGATGATATCTCAGTGTCATTGATGGTTTCATAATCATGAAGTGTATCAAATGGACATGAAATTGTAAGAGGGATCTCACAGATTGTTGAAGCTCTTTCCTGCTTTTCATGTTGTCCTAATCCAGTTTTTCCTTCTCTTTCTTTCTTGTCCACCCATGCCTGTCTTTAGGACAGTAGCAGGGGTGAAGGGCTCCCATGGTCCAGTCAGGTTCAGGTGACTGTGGGGTCGCAGCAGGTCTCGCTGTCAGAGTCAAGAGACTGATGAAGGGCTTTAATCCTGCCAGTGTCATGAAGATGGATCAGATGTAAACATGCACACATGTGGTGACGCTCAGACTTTTTAACAGATTTATACAAAAGCTTTATTCTCTGCTGAAATGACAGCAAACACTAACTTTGTCTTTATTCTTCCATTTATTTCATTTTGGTTTTCCTGTCCGTTATGCACAAACACGCTCTGACTCCCACTCGGCGTTAGACTGACAGTAACAGGTTGTCGGCAGGGTGAGGGGTGATGTGACTAATGTCCAGCTCATTTATCTGCACTCTGCTGTGTGCAGATAAACTGGCTTTGAGTCCACATACTCCAAAGTTTCTCAAACAAACACACTCTGCCTTATATAAACACCGGCATAGCAGAAATGCTCATATTTTACCACCACTTTTTAAAACCTTTTACAGCACACTGTAAAACATCAAGCTAATTTAGTATTTTATAGCCACAAATATCTTTTGAGGTTTTATTGCATTTAACCAATAAACAAAACTCTTAAGGGTTTTGGTTTTTTTTTTTGCAAAAGTGATCTAACTATAATAAACATCTCGAGTCTTTGCATAAACAATACAGATTGAGCAAAAAAGGCATTAGAATGAGAATAATTAAAAAAAAAAGTATTTATAAAGTTTCATTTTCTTACACTTTTATTGTTCCTAATTTCTTTATACATGCACTCATGGAGTGTGACTCATGCATGCAATGATCTGGCCCCTTCTGGTTCAGATTTTCATGCTTTTTAAAGGTTTAAAATCTTTACTTACAATATATACAAAGTGATAAGGCACTGAATGGTGCTGGAGATCTTGAAGAAGAGATAATGATTTGTCTCTGACTTGTAAGATAAACCTCTCAAAATATTAAGCCAGATAGGTTTTTAGTATTTTTTTCTATTTTTTGTTATAAGGAAAGGGATCCATGTGTCTAAGGTGATGAGGAGAGGAGAAGTGGAGAGTGGGCCGGCAGGTAAATGACAAGTAAGTTTTTTTTTTGTTTTCTCCAGGAATTGATCAGCAACAATTCAGATTACACTGAGAACACATGAACGAGTAACACAATCTTAGTGTTTTCAATAGAAGAATACAAAATAATTTTCAACCAGGAAGTGCAATGCAGAGGTTCAGCCTGCCCACAGCTCCACCTCCAGGAAGAAAGAAACGGGAAGCGAAGGGGGGTGGAAAACTGGGACTGGCAGGAATCCTAACATGTCTGTATTTTTGGCATACAGATAGTTTAGTTTGTTTCAAAGGCTCCTCTACAACTAAAATAAAAAAGGTTTTATTATTTTAAACATAAAGGTTGTTAGAAGCGATATAATGCAATCAACATGACGTGTGAGGATTTCCACCGTGTTATAACACTGTATGAGTTAAATGCTGAACCTAAGCTGTCATGCTGTTATACCAAGATCAACACAAGAGGCAGAATTTAATAGTAGAGTTATATTTATGACTTTCTGTATAGAAAATCCATTTTATTGAGTTGAGTTTTGTGATCAGTTTTAAAAAACGTAATTAAAAGCGTATAGATTACATTCACTTTTTTTTTGGGAGGTTGATTTATGTATACTGTTTAATAATTTATTTTCTCAGATGGACTGAGATGCTTCCCAACGCACTCTGCAACTCTCCTTTGAGTCATTTAGAAGCATGCTGTTGTTGGTTTATACATTCAGAGCACACACACACACACACACTAATTCACGCTGACACACAGATGGCCTCCGCTCTGACCACAAATGTAGTGTAACCCCTGCTCCCTGTGGTGTGGCCAGAACTCCGGCTGCCAGTAAAAGCGAGGGATGCTTCATGGCTCAACAATTCGCTGGCTAAATGGAAAGGGTTTGCTGTGTGACCTCAACCCCCCCATCCCATCACCATGTCTTTTTTTCATTTTCTATCTTGTTTGGTCTTTTTGCTCTCCTGATTTTATTCCTCGAGTTGTTTTAGTTTTAATTTTCGGAGGGGATATAAACCTTTAGTTTATATTATTATACATTTTATAGCTTTTGTTCTTTCTTTTCCTTGGTTTATTTTGTGGCAAAGTCTAAAAGAAGATCAAGTTATTTATAGGTTTTCCAAAAGCAATAAAAAAAAGTGATTTTCTCTCCTCTCTTTGGCAGTGTCAAAAGTTTCACAACTAACTTTTCTTTCTGTGTGCCATTTCATCTCGGTTACATTTTTCTCGCATCTCATAGTTTTTTATGCTCTCCTGTCAGTGGAAGTGTGATCCGCCACCTCCCCTCTTTAAGAGGTCAGCTGCAAAGTAAAAACACACAAGGAGGGCAAACCTCAGCTCACAAAAATGAGCAGCATGAAGAAAAACTGCATGTCAGTACAGTGTGGTTCGGTGGGTTTATTGGGTGAAAGTTATGTTGAATAAAAGTCCAATGTTTGGTTTAGTAAAAAGGATTTTAATGGTTTTAGAGGCATTACTTCATGGAGAAGTAGCTTATAGAGACAAAAAAAGCCACAGTGATCAGAAAAGTAAAAACTTGCAGTGATACATTTCTGTTTTATATCTCAAGCCTTCTGAAAAACAAGAAATGAAACCAAATGAAATCGCCTCAAATGTTTTTCTGTCAGAAGAGAACTCCTATGCAGATGTCAAAAAACAGCTCTAGTTCTCTTGAGACACGTTTGAGACGTCCACAACACAACTCAGTTGGGTTTGAGGCGGGTTGGCAACATCTGTGCACCTCCGAAACTCATGCAAGGCGAATGAGAACCCTGAAAGTCACAAGACAGTCTACAGACTTTCATTAATGCTGTTCACCAACTAGTTGCAGCCAAGTAAGATACCACTTTTAGGCCTCCTGCACACTGGATGACAACGCTGTTACACTCTCCATGACATTTTAAAATATGTCTGGATTGGAGCAAATAAGGAAAACCTTCTCCAGTATGTAGGTAATTATGACACTGTCATGCTATTCTAATTATTAGTACTCACCAAATAGGTTTTTTCATGTCACCAAAATGCTCTCCTGTGTCCCTACTGTGCTCTACACATTAGCAGCATATTCCTATGATGATACTACCAGTACCCCCATTATAGCACTGCACCCCTGACCACACCCTGGCACAGTTCGCTCAGATTGCAACTACTCCACCTTTCCCATCACTCTTCCCCAATGATAGACCAACATGAGATCGCTACAGAAGTTTAGTGCATGCTCTAATCCAGAAGTCTTCAATCACTGGGCATCTGGTAGCAGAAGTTATTTGGTACCAGGCTTCATAAAAACACTTCTGTTTGCACCTTTTTCTTGCACTTGACCCAGTCACAGTTGCTTTTCTCGAACTACTAAACCTACAGGCTAACCATAGCAAAACTTAGAACCTTTTTCCCGTTTAGTCTGTGGAAAACTTGTTGTATGACATCAGTTTGTGATGCAACAAAATGCTCTAATCTAGTCCACAGTGGACCTATTGTGCCCTATCACTCCTAATGGAGATCCATGGCGCTCTTAACACACCCCTGAAGACCTTGCCTAGACCCTGCAAAGACAGTTCCCCTTCTGGATGACTTTTTACGTTTATGAAAAATGGCTTTGAAATTCTATATTGTGTCTTGCCAGAAAACCTAAAGAGGTGTGAGCAGTTGCATAACCGGTATCAAATCCAGTTGTCCTTTCACCTTGAAGATATAATAAGTCCAGCCAGGAGGGAAAGAGCGCAAATGTGTTCACCCGCACAGATGCTGCTGTTAAAACAGTGAAAAAGATTTTTCAACTATATGAGGACAGACAGGGATCAAGGTTGCAGGGAAAGGGTTAACTTTCCTTTAAAAGGTGTCAAAGAAAGAACTAAATTGGGTGTCAGAAAGCACTAAGGAGCTGAAAAAAGTCTCTCTCCCATGTGGGTGGGTGCTTGCTTTGTACATTTCAGACAATGTCCCTTTAAAAAGCCCCACGTCTGGAAAGCCCATTAGATGTGCATATAAAATTTCCCCCGTGATTAATAGTTGATGAGGAAGGGTTGGTTGGAGGGTAGTACCAACATGTGGACGGAGCAGCTCCTCCTCCCCAGGCTCACATTTCACTCCATAAACTTACCACTTTTTCCCACCTATATGTTTTAAAAAGGAGGAGGGCTTGCTTGTCAAGAATGCCTTGGAAGAGTTGTGAAAATAGCCAGAGCTGAGAAAGGGAGTCACGCAGTTGCAGATGCAGCTCTCACACCGAGCCGCAAGCCGGTCTGATTCGTGAGGGAGAGAAGTGTGTGTGAGCGAGGCAGAGGGAAAGTGTGAGAGTGTGTTTTGATGAAATACACCAGAGGACGTCACTTACACTCCCACAGTGAGAGGGGAAACACTCTGTCATAGGAAGGCGTCCATCCTCACACATTCTGTGCTGTGGAAGAGTTAACAGCCTCTGACAGAAGTGAGTATTCCTGATGCAATGAGACTATCGATGATTTATATTTAGTCAGCTGAAGTGGAAACTTCTTAAGCGATTTGTGAGCCTGATTTACTTTCTGGGGAGGATTTCAACTCTTCAAGAAGAAAACTTCTCGTAATAAGGCTTTGCTCCAGATTGTGTGAAGTATTCCTGCATCCCCATGGATCAGCCAGCCAGCAGCTGCATGCGGAGCACCCATCCCAGCAGCCCCATCTGGGGCTGCATGAGGAACCCTCACTCCGGGGTCCCAGGAGCCAATCTGCAGTACCAGCAGGCCCCGTTCTCCCTCCACCAGAAGCCTGAGTTCCTGGCCTACACGGATTTCTCCGGGTCCTGTCTGGTGCCAAGCGCGCCGCATGCTGCCTACCCTCGTGACGACAGACTGTACCAAGACAGCCAGGGGGGCTACCAAAGAGCTGACTGGCAGTTCAACCCCTGTGAGACTCGGGTGAGAGCGCCCGAGGCCTGCCCACCCATTGCCCCTGCGGTCGTAGGTTCTGGGGGGAGTGGGGGTCCTGAGCTGGAGGGTGTTGGGGCTGACAGGGTGGCAGGCAGTGTTCCCGGATGTCTGGATGGAGAATACTCACCCCAGAGCGTGGCATCGGCCGACTCGGACAAGAAGAGCTCCAACAAGAGGAAGAGAGATGTCACAGGTGAGTTGTGGTTTACTGGGATGAAACTGGAGAGGTTTGAAAACTCCAAACAGGAGCATTTTCAAAGAAAAACATAAAATCAATGAAAGGTACAACTGGAAATATTTAAATTATAATAAAAATCAATGATTTTAACTGCACTGCTGTGTATTTGATAATGGAAATATGTACATGGAAGTCAATCAAACTTGTCCAATTTCCTTTAAAAGGTACTCATTGTCATAAAGACTGATCAAATATATTTCATAATGAAACTAAATCTGCACAATTTTGTTTTCCATATTAATGATTAAAGTATCTATAATTTAAAATTTAATAGCATTTGATGCAGACCACCACGTGTTTGTTTACATACCAAAACAGTCAAAGTGACTGAAAACAGGTCAGCAATGATGACATCCATGGAAGACAACAATTTTGTTGGACTCAGATTTGTTTTGTTTACATTAAGTGCATACCCACATTTCAGAATTACATCAACACGCCTGGAAAACTACTGACATAAACTCTTTCAAACTGCATTATTCAACCTAGTTCAGGATAAACCTTTTTTGAAAAACTGAGTATTATTTTCTAACAAATTTGTTCGTATGCAACAAACGAATAAAGTCACACCTCGTTAAAAGCCTTCATGACAAATTGGCCGTAAAATAGTGTGTCAGGGTCAAGAATTTCTTCTTTGCCCTGCACCACAGCTGGAAAGGACACACATTCCTGCTATTTCCTCACCAAATTGGTCTTACTGCAGCTCCCTTTCCAGATTGTTGTGTGAAAGGTGAGTAGGTGACAAGACTTTTGTGTTCAAAATGCTCTTTAAGCAGCAGTCACATCCTCTTATTGTTTGAGAGCTTCAAAAAGTTCTAAATGATTCATGAGGCTTTTGAATGTTTCATTATGTGTCTGTATTGTTTCAGCCTACTGAGGTCCCATTAAATAATGACTGAAAGAATGACGTCGAGTGTCAGGAGGGAAGTGTTTTAAGGCGTCACAGGTGTTTCGAGCTGTATTTACTACAGATGTCAAAGTAAATCCTGTTGCAAAATCCTCACTTCCAGTTAGCTGATGTCTTCAACAATGAATCGAGCAGAACGAGTTCTCCTCCCGTCCGATTTCACACTTACTAACAGGAGGCAAAAGTAGCTGATAGCCATGGTTTAAACTCTTTAGCAGCAATAAGCCAAAGGAAACTTTATGTTCAATTCGAATTTTAAATTGTCAAAACTCTGAATTTACACTCTGGATGATTTGAACCGTGTCCATTTAGGAAAACTGTATTTAATTTGTTGAAAATAAACAAAGTATTATTTGAGCTAACCAACATTTTGCTTTATGCGGTAACAATCAGAGTACTATAAGCCAAAAAAAAACAAGAAATTTGTTATTTGAAAGTAATAATCTAGGGGGGGGGGAGTAGCTGCGGTTTTGGCCCCAGGTTGCGTCAGGAAAGCCATCCGGCGGAAAACAATCGTCAAAAACCTTTAATGCGACTTTTCACGCTGTGGCGACCCCTGCAGCAACAAATCCAGAAAATAAAAAGGTAAAACCCAATAATATAAATGAGATTCAACTTTAAGAAAAACAAAATCCTGTTTTTGTTTTAATCCACTTAAAGAACGACATGACAGTAACATGACTGAAGTTTAACAAACCATATCTGATTGTATGAAATGTGCACAAAATGACATGACCAATGCGTGCAACAGACCTGAGCCAAATTGAAAAAAAAGACATGTGGGAGGACCCCCCCTCCTCCTCCTTTCTTACCTTATTGTAACCTCCACTCACTACCCTGAAAACATGCCAGACCACGTCTGGTAAATTCACTTTCCTCTGAGCCCACTCCTCACATTCTTATCCATTGACATTTTCCTGTCGTTAAGCCGTAACACAATCTCCCACTGAGTGCATGCAACATGTCTGACCACCACATCAGCTCTGGGTTTTTCGAAAAGAGCCATTCGCTTTCAAATTGACAAGCCGGTGGAAGAGCATATATTAGGAAAATGTCCTGAAGGCATTGCAGCCGCAGCTGCTGTTCGCTCTGCTTCTGTGGGTTTTTGCTGATATCGTAAAGTGGTGCAGTCAGACGAACGAAACCAAAATCATATAATCCAATTCTGACATAAATCCAGAGTTTACCATTACATGCTGCGTTTATCAGATAAAACCTGCTTTCAGGATTATTAATAATATTCTTTACACATGTAATGCTATAAATCTAATTGTTTTCGATGTTGAATTTATTGCAACTTGTGTTTATTTGATGCAAACAATATGTCAAATAAAAAATAGTTACATATTAAAAATGATAATAAAGCTATTTTTTTGAAACAAACCCAGATTTTGCATAAAGTTATCATAATTTATCAGTGATTTTAACTCATTTTTTATCAAATACTTGTGGGATTAGATGATTTAAAAAAATATATAATTCAAAGTATTTATAGTTTATAAAATCTTTTTTCTTTCTACCGTCACAAAGTGCTTGCTGTCAGAGAAGTGTATAATTGTTGAGTTCATTCTTTATGTAAAGTGTTTTTAGCAGATTTAAATAATTGTGAAAAGGTGCTTTAATTTAATGAAACACAGATGAGAAACTAAAAATGACAAAAATAGTAAAAAAAGTCATATTTTTAGTGTTTCATGGTTTGAAAAGTTTAGCTT
This sequence comes from Kryptolebias marmoratus, assembly GCF_001649575.2. Lineage (NCBI taxonomy): Eukaryota > Metazoa > Chordata > Actinopteri > Cyprinodontiformes > Rivulidae > Kryptolebias > Kryptolebias marmoratus. The sequence continues at coordinate 23,993,402 of NC_051446.1, forward strand.
TCTTTTGTTAAAAGCTCGTTTTTCAGTAAGAGAAATAGATAATTCACTAAACGCAACTGAATTATGAAAAAAGAAACGCCTTGACAAATAAAATACAAAGGTGTAACAGCATGACATTAAATATTTAATATCTGCTTCAAAATGATTTAAATGGGGAATTTAAAGAAAGTGTACCCAATTTAAATGTAACTTTTACTCACAAATCAAGCAATCATGCAATTTTCACCTGGGGTTTACGTTTTAAAACAGCCACTAATTTCCAACAGCTTTAACTCCATCTTTATTAAAACAAACTGCCCGTGCACCGTGCACCCAGAAAACACCAAATGCTGTTTGCTTTGGGACCCTGCTGGGTGCAGAAGTCTCCTTCTTGCAGGTTTACTGCCTCTGGCTGTGCAAGATATTTATTGGGGGCCTGTTTAGTGCAAAGCCCGGCCAGGTGTTCAGTTTGACTGTAAACCTGCTGGATGCAGCTCCAGAGCAGGTCTGACGAGGCCGGGAGGCTCAAAGCAGAGGATTCATAGTGACGCAACCGGAGGAGTTTTCAGCATTAATACTGAGGTGTTGGAAAACAAAACAACATGCACAGTGTGTCCTGGTTTGTCCACTTTCATCTGGACCTGGTACTGCTGTCCATGTTCACTGCTCTGGCAAAAACCAAAACTTCTCACTTTGACAAATTAGAACAATTTTCTGGGGATTACATCAGCTGCTGATGTTGCCACCAATGCACAATTATTACCCAAATTTATTCATTTCATTGCAAAGGAGAGGTTTTAGAAAAAAGTCAAATCATCTAGCTGTTTATTCTTGATAAAAGAGGGTTCACTTGGTTATTTTTCAGGCACCAACACAATGAAACGAACCAGTTTTTACCAAAATAAAGCAGCAACAGAAATCATGCGTTTGCTCATGTGCCGGCAGAAGGAAGTTCATATTTGCCAGTCAACCTGTCTTAACAAACCATTACCTTCATAGAGATATCTCAGACAATTTCCTTTTGTTTGCTGTCACGTCCCGATGAGTTAATGTGGATCTGCTGCGAGTGCTCCTGTGGGAAATCTTCCGACAGACACACACACACCCACCTGGACACATCCGCACCTTTGTTCTTTTCCTGGATGCTTTAACGATGTTCCGCTGCATTCCTCTCCTAACTCGGTCCCTCTGTGGCCCGTTTGGTGGTCCCTGCCCCTCACTGATCCGTTTTCACACACACGTTAACCCACGCGCACCATGCATGACTGTTCAGATGGAGTAACACAGATTTACTGTCATCTGAAAACATATAAATATAATTAGGTGAAAAATATTGCAAACAGTCCAGGAATGCTTGCGTTGCAGGTGAGCAGGACTCATAAGACCAGGTCAGGGTGGTCTCTTTTAAAGTGCTGGTTTTAGTGTTTACTTTATGAGGGGCCTCCTATTAAAAAACCTTTGGTTATGTGGTTTGTTAGTTTGAAAGGTCCTTCAGGTCTTTTTAATAGTTAACTAGAGTTTGAGCACTAAAAACCTAATTCACATCAACATAACTGCAAAAATATAGGTCTAAAAGTCAAGACACTACAATCACTTACTAAACTAGTTTACTGATAGATAAATACAGAAATATGTGTATAATTTTCTGCAAAAAGCAGCAAACATGCAGGTTTCAAACTGACTTTCCCCAGGGGCTAAAATTAAAAAGTTGGTCCTAACTGAGGGTCGATTTAAGTCAATATTTGCTTTGTTTTAAGATGTAATGTCGAAATTATTAATATGAAAGTAGGAATTACCTTTTCACAAAACATGAGAACAACCATAGCTTATTGATTGAGTTAAAAAACATACCAAATTTTCAAAAAAACATCATTATTGTTTATTTTTACACATCGAATCAGCAAAAAGTGTCACTTTTTTCATTTTCTGCAGCTTGGCAGGCCATTTCAAAAAGTTTTAAAATATTGCCGTGTGGGCTGAAGAAAATTGCAGCAAAGGGCCACTATCTGGCCCGTGGGCCTTGAGTTTGACACATGTGACTGCAAGCATCTAATGAGTTTGTTTCTGTCTCCAGATATCCAGGACTCCAGTTTTAAGGTGGATTCCAGCTGCAAGGCCAGGAAGGAGCGCACGGCGTTCACCAAGGAGCAGCTGAGAGAGCTGGAGGCCGAGTTCACCCACCACAACTACCTGACCCGGCTGCGGCGCTACGAGATCGCCGTTAACCTGGACCTCACAGAGAGACAGGTACTCCACTTCTCGTCTGTCAGCTTGGGATGGAGGGAAACGATCGGCTGGATTTCCCTCTTTTAGCTCTTTGCTCGAGAGAGAGAAACTGTGTTTTTAGGACAAATAGACATTTTATTAAATGTAAAATGATAATCCTTTAAAATTAATTAATGCAGGTTTTGGCAGTAGGATTAGGTGGAAAAATAAATAAAACACTCTTTTATTACACTCTTTCCAGCCACAAAATCTTGCATAAATATGAAACATAAAAGAAAAATTTTAGCCCGCAAATTGTGCTGCATTTGAATTACATCGTGCATTTTTTCCGCAGTACTTTTCAGTCTGTGGTCGTAGCAGAATGACGTGCAGCTGTAATGGTCGGGAGGCGGCCTCCAGATTCGGTAAAAATCAGGCAAATGTGTGTCGAAGCTGCTGGACGAATCCCCAGTCTGCCTGTCAGACCCAGTGCTCTTCCTAATGAGGCCACAGAGCAGTGACCACACGTACAGTCGTCTGCTGCTAAATATAATTCCCAGATCTCTGAAACACACACACACAGATGATACTTTCAGACACACAGCCAAAGCCCATCTTCACTCAGGGCTCCTGTATTGTTTGACAGTTTCCCAACAAGGAGCTCCGATAATTTATCGCCATTTTGATGAATCATGATCAGCAGTGAAACAAAAACAGGTTACGGTATGTGGGAGCAGATTAACCAATCGATCAAACCTTATTTATGAAGCAGCTTCTATGCAACAAAGTGTAACACATAGTGCTTTACACCAGATTAACAAAAACACATGCAAGTTCATTTAAAACTGTGATAAGCTGCAAGGATTTTAAGCGCTGGTGGCTTTAACATCAGGGGGCTGAAGGAACTGAAGAAAACACCAGAGGTATAAAAGATATAAATCATAAAACACAAATTGCAGCATCTAAAGATTTTTTTTGCTCTCTTTCACACAGGTTGGATGCTCAAAGAAACACTGTATGTGGAATTATTTAGGTTTAGTCCCTTTTTCTCCGTTTTTTACCACTGAGATGTGGAAAAGCGTCAAACTGACATCCTTTGGATCAGTTTAGAAACAGAAAAACAAAAGAACAATCAGCAACAGAGTCCTTTAAATCTAAACAGTTCAGTGTTTTTCTTTCCTGTCTGTAATTTCCTTAAAGCTTAAGTCTTTCCATCTTTTCTCTGGTTGAACAGCAAGAATTTTAAACCTTTTTTTTCTCGGCACACTGCAGAGATGCACACAAGCGCCGTCCAAACTGTGAGATCAGTAAACACACATCCTGTGTAGGCAGATTTCCTGGTAGTCGACTCTTCTGACCTGCTGTGCATTCGATCCTCTCCGCTCACATTTGGAGAGATTTTCGAGCCAGAATCAGGCGCTTTGCTCCGACAACTCATGCTTCTGTCCGGGCCAGGGAGTTTTACACACTGTGGGGGAAGAGTTTTCTTCTTTTTTTATTTTCATGTCATAAATTCTGTTCAAATTTGCAAAAAAAAAAAAAGAGGAGAGAAAAGCTACAGCTATTGTGTTACACGATTGAGAACAATGTCTGACGTGGATTTGGATTTAGAGTTTAGAGTTTATATTTGCAGTTTCACTGATAAGAATACAACTGCTGTTAGTTTATTAAATCATTTTATTATTATTTTCTGCACTACTGGCACATTAAAATCTAAAAACACTAAAACAACTTGAGACATTTCAGTTTGTCAGTATCATCTGCAGCTGAAGCTAATGTGTGCATGCATGTGTTTGTTTGCCTGTTAGCAAAATATCTCATGAACCACTGGATGGATTTAATGAAACTTAGAAAATAATTACAAACCCCATAATGGTTACATCTCAGTCGTTTTTACAGATATCAAGCTAAAATGTTGCCATTAACTATTGTAATAAATTCTGTCTGTTAGCAAAATATCTCGTGAACCACTGGATGTATTTTAATGAAACTCTCAGAAAGTAATCCTTGGATGTCCATCTAACTAACTTTAAGGAGTGCTCGGCTTTCAATTACAGATGGGAAAGCGACTAAAGTTTAACATTATTTCATTTATTTATCTTTTTGTTTTGTTTTTTTGCACCAGGTTAAAGTTTGGTTTCAGAACAGACGGATGAAGTGGAAGAGGGTGAAGGGGGGACAGTCGGCCTCGCCCAACAACCTGGAAAATGACGACGCGGACTCGGCTGCTTCGCCCAGCTCTGAATGAAAAAGATTCAAACGGATTCATCCGCTCAGCTGGACACGACACAATCCCTGTTCGATTCTGTGCAAAGTTGGCCGAAGGAGATTATAATTCTGAGACTTTTTAAATGACTCTTTGATGTTATTTGTTGTAAATAGTTGATTTCTGTCCATAACGAACTGCATTTTGCCACGTTACTGATAAATACTCAGACCGAGAGCGCCTCTCTGCTTGTGTTTTTATTATGAATGAAACTTGAGGTCAGTTAGTGACACACAGAAGCTTTAAGGCTGGTGATGACACATCAGACTGGGATTGAAAACATCACCTTTATTGTAAACGTGGCCTTTGACGCTCGACTACAACCACCTGGGAAAACTCAGACTGCACTCGTGCTGCCAAGTCGTAAGTGACTCAGAGTCAGATGTTTTTTTTTATAATATTATTTTGTCAGTTTCTTCTTTTCCTTGAATTTTTTTTTACTGCTCTTTTTTTATACAACTTGAATACTGTTGATAAAACACAGATGTTGACTGTTTCTCCAAATAGAATAAATCATTTTTTTTGCAAAAAACGCTAACATTTCTTGATAATTTCTTCCACCTGCAACCACTGAAAAACAGTGGGTATAGAGCATGTGTATTCTTGGCTGAAAGACGCGTTTGTGGACATTATGGTGGGACAGTATGTGCTTCAATTACAAAAACAGAAATAATAGATGTTAAATTAAAGGTTATGAATAAGGTCTGTGTGTTGCTGTATGTGAAAATGGTCTTGTTCTTATGTTTTCATGAGGTCCAAAAAGATTTTCATGGTCTAGAGGCAAAAAAAAGAGACTCCATGTGTTTAAAGGGGTGGAAATTTTTTTTTTTTTTTAGACAGGAAAAACTAACAGTTATGTCTATTTATTGATGATTTATAGATAAAAATGGGTAAAGGGCTTTAGTGAAATAATTCTATTAATGATGAGAAAATAAAAAGGTATTTATCTGCTTTAATTATGCAAACATGCTCATTTCAAAGGTACCGTTTATGTCGGCCATGTATGAGATTGTTTTCCCACTTTAGCAGTGATTTAGCTCAGTTTCATTAAATGTTTTCAGTAGTTTTAAAACCTTTTTTTTTAATCTATTTTATTGCAAACTTTATGTTTTCAGTTGGTTTGGGCACTAAAATAGTTTGGAGTTGAAAATACCTTTTAGGTTAAATATCATGAAACATGTTCCAGCAGCGTTTCACAAAACAGGCCAATCGAAGCGAATAACGTCTGCAGCTCATTGTTGTGATTTTCATCAGAAACGTTTAATGGTATGTTATAAATCACAATGTAAGCCGAGTCATTGCAGTGTTGTGTGGCTCGTTTTAATTGTTTGCACACAAACTACAACTCTAAAAATGTTCCCTAAAGAAATATATCTGTAGGTGATAATAATTCATACTTTTAGCACATTGAAGGCTGTGAAAAGTGTCACAAATATGTAAATAAATTTTATATCAACGTTATAGAAACAGCAGCAGTGCAGTGGTTAGAGCTGTTGCCTCCTAATGAGAAGGTCACAGGATCAATTCCTGGCCTGGGGCCTCTCTGGGTGGCGTTTACATGTTCTCCCTTTTGTGCACGTGGGTTTACACCGGCTTCTCCAGTTTCCTCCCACAGACCAAAAACATGCATGTTAGGTTAATCAGTAACTCTAAATTGTCCCTTAGGTGTAAAGGAGAGCTTGAATGGTTGTTTGTCTCGATGTGTCCCCGTGGTGGACTTGTAACCTGTCCAGGGTGTCCCCCTCCTCTCACACAGTGATGGATGGAGAAAGGCACCATCTCCTTGTGACCCTTAAGGAAATAGATGGATGAATATGGAAACACGTGACTTTAATCCACTTTCTAAGCCAAAAACCAGTAAAATGATGTTGTCCATCACCTCATATTAGGTGAAGTTTTCTTGTTGGTGTTTATTTATGTGACACCTGACTGTATATTTGATGCATATTTATGAAATCCTGTTGCATTCAAGTAATATTTAAATGCAAAAACACCAGGCTGTCTCTAAAATGAAGTGAGTAAGTGAACATTTTAAACATAGCCTCAAACAGTCATGAATTTCCACTGATATCAGCTGAACTACCTTGGATGTTAAGAAATGATCTCTGCTGGACTGTTTCCATACTGTGAAAAAGTCAGAGGTACAGGTACAGTATGTCACTTTCTAATGATCAGAACTGGCTGTATTGGTCCCTCATTTTGCAGATATTTCTAAATAAATATTTAATGATGAAGAGAAACCCTTTTACAGTTCGTCTTTCAAATCAGGCATTAAAAAGCATTTAAATGTGTTGATTTATGAGCAAGAAGTCATGATTGGTTTCAAAGCTGCAGGTGCAGTCCTAATTGTCAAGTCCTCTGAGAGCCTCAGGAAGATATAAAATCCTGTCCAATGATGGCTTCATTACATTCATTAACATCTTACGCTGAGGTCGGATGTTCCTGAGGTCACATCTGATTATCTCTCATCAACGCCCACACAGATTGTGTCAATAGCTCCATAATCCTTAAGAATGTTTTCATAGAGGCGAGTTGTCTCCTGTAAGCTCGCCACAGATCACTCTGATTGGTCGAAAGTGAGCAGAGGCGCTCCAATAGAACTATAAGTAGATCCACTACAGCTATAACTGTCATTCCAGTCAGCTCACAAAGGAAAATTAACCTGACGAGGTGGAGTCGAGCTCCAAAAGCTAAAGTATTTGGCCCCTGCACACTATTTTTAACGGAAGCATCTGGATGAGGCCAATTTGATCTCAACCTGACTGGAACCAAGACAAACCCATGCACGGGGCCCCCCAGGACCAAAGGGAAAAAAAGAGAGAGAGAGACAAGCTTGTTGGCTGACCACTTGTGTATGATGGAAAAAGGAAATAATAGGTGGGTATGGGTGAAAAGACGGCTTCTCAAGTACAGGATGTTGTTGTAGCAGGTAGCCAGTCATCCAATTTCCTGCTTCCCAAAGAAAACAAGAGCTCCAGCTCAGGAGTCCCCAGACTTACAATGGTGGGCCTATGCTCAGACTCCGGCCAGCCAAACAAAGCCTTCAGAGGTTACTGCCCTTTCTGCTGGTCTGCAGGGACCGGAGTTGGTGGGAGGGAGGGAAGGTTGTTCCACACACATGCACAGAGTCGGGGTCAAGTGTTACTGTACGCCTGACCCCTCTGGGCTCCAGCTGCAGCTGCTGGGGGTGAAATGACTCCAAATCAATCCTGTCCCCTCCTATTAGGCACTATTATTGTATTAGTGGTAATAGTAGTAAAAATAAACCATGTCCAATTGTAATGATAGTATTAATATCACCAGTGTAAACTAATGAAACTGGAATGTTGTTCTTTCGCTATAGAGGTTTCTTGTAAAGACACGGGGGTGGCCAGATTTATGGATTAAATTTAATTTGGTGGTATTGTGACTGAGGATGTCGGACTTTGCCAAAAACGCCCAAGAAGACAGGAGATGAAGGTTTTCTTTTCAGTTTTCTGCTTCATCTGTGTTAAACGTGTTTTCTTACTGTGTCAATAACCTTTCAACACCTCGTTCGAATATTAATTTTACAACAAACCTTTGTTAGAAAGAAAAAAACTCACTGAACATCAATCCATAGCTACATCCACTGGGCATTTAAACCTAAAAGTCAATTGTTTTGACATGGGGCTCTGTGAAAAGATTATAAACAATCAATGTCTTACCTGTTGTAGATGTCTCATTGAGTGAGCTCAGTCTGGAGAAAAATCCTTGTAGTGGTTGATGCAAACACCATCAATTTTGCATAACATTGTTACTTAGGCAGAAATAAGATGAAATTCCTGCACCTGGAAGTGCTACAGCTTGCTGCTTCTGCTACTTTAGCTTGCAAGTAATCATAGAATTTCATGTAATTAACTGTAAATTAAAACTGACAGCAGTGTAACCCTTTTTTATCCCCATCCACACATTTAAATAAAAATGCTGTAACATCCATGTCGTGCCACTAGGTGGCAAGAACATCTACATTACCGACATACAAAACTACAGACAAACCTTCTTAGTTCAGCTCAAGTTCCTCCTGAATTTATTTATTTATTTATTTATTTACGTTTTACAATTTACTTTAAGTTATGAACCGTTTCAGCACATGATCAGGGTTTAATGTGACGGAATCAGGATACATCAAGACAAATACCAAAAACCAAACAATAAAAAAAACAAAAACGGTAAAAATGCATCCATTATTGTTTTAGTTTCCAGTGCATAAAGTAACACTGAGCATGTCTGAAAGAGGCTGCTATTTTATTGTTTCTGAAGAGTTCCTTATTTTACATTGATTTACCAAAAGTGAATTTTTAAATAAAATCTTTATTTCTGTCACCAGTAACTTCATTTGTTAGCGAATATATATACACACACAATGAGAGAGAGAGTAGTGTGGACGTAGCATTAAACTGTATTTTTACAAACTCAGGTATTTCAAAAGAACTATCTGCAACAGGTGAGATATTATTTGCTTACAACCTTTCCCCAAAAAAACACTTCAAAATATGCAAACTACCTCTTTAATGCAAGCACCGAAAGTTTGGACAAAAAACTGCCCCAGTTAGCAGTGATTATAAAAACAGATTCAGCTGCAGGAAACATTCTTGAAATAACTCCTCTTCTTTGAACACAACTGTCTCTGTGGGCAAAGAGCAATAAGAAAACATTCATCAGAGTTCCAAGCAGTCGCTGACTTCACCCTCGGCACTCAACGGGAATATTCCTAAAACAGGCTTCCAGCAAATTCTGCCAAATGGTTAATTTAGGCGAGCTGGTGCTCATATAGCTCAGAGTTAAAAATGCTGCGTTTGTGGACAAATGTACACCGCGGTTACAGGAGCAGCTGCATGACAGTATTTTCATTTAAACTATTTCCAGTTGTGAAAAGATCAGATGGATAAAACATAAGACCTGCACCTCAAAGCCATCAAAAATATAGCAGCTGACATCCTCATCGTTACTGGGTTAAGCCATAAATCCAATTTCCTTGCAGTGAGTTTACATATTCAGTATTTTTTCAGTTTCAACAAATTTCATGAGCCTCTCCTGAATGTTCGCTTTTCAAGTTTTGCACGTTCACCTGCACCCCACAGGAGAATATTTATTTTGAGAAACCAGTGCCTTAATTTGCCCCCAGCAGCTCCTGTAAAAAGATCTTGATGGATCGCCAGAGGTGCGAGGGTCAGCTCTGCACGAGGTGAGCGGAGAAATTAAAGCATGTCCTTCGCCCAGTGGGCTCTGCTGCGAGCGCTCCATCTGCACGCTGTTAGAACGCTGAGACGGCGGCTCAGCGGCACTTCAAACAGCTTCTCAACTGATGCTGCTGTAAAAAAAGAAAAAGTCAAAATATGAGAGACCTGGGAATGTTAAAGGCCTTGCAATCCTTGAAGGAATGCATATCGCCCGCCGCTTTCAGAGTTTTATACTGAGTTGTTCTTTAAGTTTCTTTTGTTTTGGTTTTTTTGTTCTGTTTTTGGTTGGTGGGCCCTGTGCCCTCTGTGCTTTTTGTCATATTCACTTGTCCTCAGTGAGTCATTTGTTTGCCTGCCACGCCCATCTGCACCTGCCCCGAGTTAGTAATCACTCACCTGTACCCGCTTCCCCTAATTACCTTCTGCCTTTAACACCTGCTCATCTTCTCCACTGACTCACTGGTCCGTTGTCGCTATCATGCACTGTCTGGTTTCCCTCGTGGCTCCCTTCAGTTGGCTGTGGGAACCATCTTGAATTGGGCTGGCTCCACACGTTAATCACTTGTAAATGTCTATCCAACAATAGTTTCCTGGAAGTTTGATTAAAATCCATCCAAGGCAGCCATCTTGAGTGGAGTTGGCTTCAAAAGTTATTCTGTTTTAGATGTACATCCAATTAGATTCATTAAAATCTGTCTAGTAGTTCATGAGATATTTTGCTAATAGACAGACTCACAGACATGGGTGAAAACATTATACATAATATAACATGCTGGGCAATAATAATAAATGCTTTTATTCTGACTTTTCGGACTCCTAAGCTGTCTTCAGTTTCTGCTTATCCTCCCCATCGTTCTCAGTTTGTCAGTCAGAGACCGTCTCAGACATGTCTGTCTCATCTCACACTGGGCTGTAAAAGTCTGCAGTAGCTGCCTTTTGTCAAATGAAATGCCTTTGAGAGAAGCTGAACAGGACAACTTTCCTGTTTTGCCCCTCTCTCTGCTCCTCCTGTCTCTGCTCCTCCTTTTAAAGTTTCAGGCAGAAGTGGACTCACATCCTCTCTTTCTCTTCAGCCTTATTGTTATTTCAGGGCCACCTGCAAATCCATTTCTGCATGTCAGCCCCTCTGTTGTGTCAGATTTGAATCTCCTACACATGTAAGACAGAAGCGTGCAGAAAAAGGAGGAGGAAATATGCTCTGCCTTCCCCACATCCTCCCAGGACGACTGTTGTGCTGAAGCAGGCGTGCAGGCAGCGTGTTTGCATGTCAGAATGAACATGTTCGCATGTGTGTGAGCCTGCATGTCAGATGATGTACCTGTGTATAAGTGAACCTGGTGTGGATCGCTCAGTAACGCCGCTCTGCTCATCCTTCTTCCCAAGCCTGCGTCTCTGGTGATTAGCGACTCCTCTAGGAGTTATAAATCTTCGATTTCCATTCCACAATCAGTCAAGACGGGCCAAAACTGAGGAGCCACACGGCATTAAATTATGTAAGACTTCCTGCTAAGGCTGTTCTGGATGTAGCATCCAGAGCAACCTGGACAGCAGAGCCCCGGACCATGAAAGTCAGGTCTACGGCTCCGTCTGGTTGATACTTTGACCTACTGTGTCCTGCCCGGTGCAGGAAAAACTGACAGTCATCACGCAGAGGACCACTCAATCTTTGTGTTTCAGAGTAAAGCAAACATTAAAGGCCTTGTTCAGCTAAAAAACAGGATAAATATGAGGCCTTATTGTTTATCTCAGACATCTGCAAAGCAGGTGAAAAACAAAGAAATGAAAAGTCTACCATTCCTTAAAAGAAGTTTTAAACTAAGATTGTCTTGTAATTGTAACAGATTTGGTCAAACCCTAAAATCTTTTATATTTTACACACAAACACACACTGACAAGAACAAAAACATTACTGACTGTACAAATTGTAAATTCCTGTTTTGGACAACTTTTGTTCATTCCTCTCCGAAGCCATCATCGTACCTACAGAAAAAGTTATTCACAGCTTTTTCCAGATTGACCCAATATACATGAAAGCTCTATTTTAAAGTGAGAATATATTAAAGTCATGAACTATTATTATCTCACATGTTTTAGATGTTTTAGATTTTAATTCTGACTGGACTGACAAGCTAACATCTAGTCCAAGTCAGGACCGAAGTGGACAGCTGCCATCTTAAAACAACTTCAGTCTTCAAAATATTATATTAGCAATGTAGAGTTTATTTTAAAACCCTTTTACAAGGCTGTCAGTTTGGCTTTACATGGTCATTCCAGTAGAAATATTACAATATTCTTATCAGAAGTGCTACAGCCAGTTGCTGCTGCCACTATATGAGCTTTCAAAATAACTGAATTCTATCTATAAACTAATGTGAAAGTTACAACACTGTAAAGGTTTGTAAAACAATTTTTGTATGAAACTATATTCAAATTTTCAGACTGGAGTTGTCTTAAGGTTGTTTTATTTCAAATTTACTTTTAATGGTGCTCTTCTTAACTGAAAGTAACAAAGTTTTGACCACGACTGTAAGTTAAACACTACAACAAAGTCTGTATGTCTGAGAAACTTGCTGAACAAAAAGTAAAACATTATAAAATGCATTCGGTGTCATAAAGGTTGAGGTCCGTAGAAAAACATATCAGACCTGTCAGACTCTCACTCCCTCTGCAGAGAAGTAGACTTTGTCCTAGAGGTAAGCTGATCTTACATCTAGCACCTCAAACCTTCTGGTTCAGCTACAGCACTTCTCCATCACACACAGGAGCTCATTCAGCCATCAGGACCAGGGTCTTTTTTAGCCACATGAACCTGCCCACACATCAAAACAGCTCAGGTCTGAGGAGCGCTCGGGAAATGAAGGCATCAGGCTGCAAAGGAACCATCCATCAACACCTCCCGGAGCAGACTGAGATCACTCTGCTGTTATAAAGGTGTCATGGCTGCCAGACGCCATGACCTCGATCAGAAGAAACACCCACGCCTCCTGACTGTGACGACCCAACCCGAGATGTATTCGGCTAATCTGCGGATTAAGATGTCAGGAAAAAGCAGATGTAAAGACGAACGTGTGATTTGTTAAAGTTAGGTGCTGCACATGCCGTACATCTGTGCATTTCCTGTGAAAAATGAATCTTTTTATTGTTTGTTGTGGTTCAGAGGCTTTACCAGTGAAGTTGCGGATATGAAACAAGCCTGGATTTTGTTGCAGGGGCTCGCTATTTTGCAGTTTTCTCTGACAGTGAGAATGTTGTGAACCCTAAACAAAAATTAAAGCCCTAGCATCCCTTGAAGAACTGCATATCGCCCATCAAGATAACATGTTGAGAATCCATCCATCCTTTTTCTTTTACCCACTTTTTCCGTGCAGGGTCACAGGCTTGTGCAATTTGTAAGCACTCTGTCAGGGTTTTGTTTTTTTCTTGGTGCTTTTGATTTGTTTTTTCCTAACCTTGTTCTGTAAACAAAGAATGTATTTCAGTTTATGTATCCATGTATTTAGTGATCTTGTTGGTGGTGTCTGTGTTTCTGTTTCTTAGTTTTTCTGTATTTCTGTAACCTGTTCAACCTGGCAGTTTTAGGTTTCATTTCCTAAAAATAGTTTCCCTCAGCTACTCTGTGTTGACTTGTCACTTGTCACCATCCAGTGCTTTTACTCCTTTTTATGTTCATATCATAATTTGTAACTTCCCTGGTCAGTCTAGATGTTTGTTGCCAACACATTCCGGTTTGTGTTGGGGATAACTCCCAGCTGCAACCACACTTAATTTCTGCACAGTTGCTGAAGAATTGATTGAATTATAGTCATTTTTGTGTGTTATCTGTGGTAGCCATTTCTATTTGGGTTGACTCCAAAAGTTGATCAGATGAAGAAGACGTACACCCAGTGATTATTTCCTGAAAGTTTCAATAAAATCAGTTCAGTGGTTTATGTAATATTTTGGTAACATTACAGAGAAGCAAAAACACACACGCATGCACGCACACAGGGTCAAAAACATTACCCCCCGCCTGTCGTTTTTTGAAGAACGAGCCTGGCACTGAAGCTGCTACAATACCAGGATATTTTGGAGACGCTGCCCTTGACAGTCTGCTGTTCTGCAATTCAAAGTTATTGTAAAGCAGAAAAAAGCACATGCTTCAGAAAGTGCTGAACACAAGCAGGTTTGCAGGGGATCAAAAATAAACTGCACTAATACTGTGTTTATTTTAGTTTTTGTTAATCTTTCTTATTCACATTGCTCATACTGTACCAGAAACAGAAGCTGTTTTTTAAAGACACCTTTGTGTTTGTATCAAAATAAGAAAAAATCTAATTGTCACCAGCTGATCACTGAATGGCACGTTTTCTGAGTATCAGCTGCACTTTTATTAGCCACAATAAATTCCACGGATTCTGGTTTCCATGCAAAGTTTTAGACACAAAAGGCTGAAGTTTTCAACTGCAGGTGTTGTTATAAATGAGATGATGATAATCTAATAATGCAGAGTCTGTGTGAGGTAGTGCCATTCATGAGAGAGTGGTCCCAGCAGGTCACACATTGTGTTTGGTGTCATTTTAAAGGCTTTCATGTCGAGGCTGAGAAATGCTGTGAGATCATTAAATAAATATTAGCTCTAAATTTAGTCAAAAGCTGCAGAAATCATTGGTTTATGCTACAAGTGTAAAAAGCTCCCAAACAGAGCACATATATTTTCTCGTTACGGTCTGCAGAGGATTTCTGTAAAAGTAAACGCAGCCACACAATGATCCCAGCTCAAACTGAAGACATTCAGACTCTTCAGTGCTTTTTTCTCTGTACTTTAACGGATAATGAAGCCAACGCTGACTGTGTTCACCTGTGTCAGGCCTGAGTCCAAACCAGCCCTGAGAAGAAGCAGGTCCTCTCAGTCGCTGTAGACCAGGACTGTTCAAACTCTCCGATCCGCGACCCATTTCTCCACCTAGCCCCACAAACCACCTCCTTCTGGCCCTGGAGTCTGGGCTCTAAGACCCTCTAATTTCTAGAATTTTTGGCAATTCATTTTACATGGCACAGCTTTTCTACCATGTACGGTAATTTATATGAAACAGTACAGCTTTTCCTACATTTATAATAATTCTACAAATTACTTAATTCATTTTACTGGTAGCACAGCTTCGCTCACATTTACAGTAGTTCATTTTAGGTGGCACACCTTTTCCAGCATTTACGGTAATTCCTATGTGGGCCTCATGGTTTCTCTCTGTAGAGAAAAGCTGCCAATCCACAGAGGTACAAGCCTACAAAGACACTATGTAAGTGAAGAAAATATGCATGGTTGTCACTAAAAGAGATTTTAAATATATATTTTCTGTGCCTTTGCCATATAAAGATTATTTTAGGCTGACCTCACTGATTTTTAACTGAAGACCACTTCTCTACTGTGATAAAGTGTGTATTTCCCACTTTGTGAGTGGATGTGTGTGTGAGTGTGTAATGTGTACAGTGTCTCGAAGCCTGGCGTTTGTTATTCTCCCTGCAGCCACACTGTCTTTCATCAGGGCCCGTCCTCCAGCCCACAGACTCTCAGTATACAGTTTCATGGTCCCGGGCCCCTGTCTGCTGGAGCACGTGGGTGGATGATTTCTAACACATGGGAACTTTGGGAGCCCACGCTTTGCTGGAACAATAGAGGACCTGTCAGTATCAGTGCCCTGGAAGAGGACAAGACAGCAGGCGGTGAGGATATCAGAATCATTCACACCCACCCACACTTCACCCCCGCCCTCATTCTTGGTTCCCACTTATTCAGATTCATGCACACAAACAGATCAGAACAATAATGATTGTGTTCTTTGCTTGCATGTGCATAAACATAGTTGTGTTAAAAATATTCCAAACACAAGAAAATTCCTGCTCCATTAAAACTTGGTTTGTGTTTTTCTGCTTGTGGTTTTTGTGTTGTGAGTTCAAGTTTTCCTGTTTTTAACCAGTCTCCTTAGTTTTTTGTTCATGACTTTGGATTATTTTTGCATTCTAGGTTTCCTTTGCTTCACAAATTTCCCACCTGGCTCAACTCACCTTTCCTGCATTCAGCAATCACCTTCCCATTACTTATGCTCCTTGGTCTTCTCAACTCATTATTAGATCCTCTGTTTACAGCAGTCCTGATTTATTTCCTGATTATGTTTAAGTCTGCTCAGCTATTAGAATCCAGATATTGTTTGCATTTTGGTCCTACCAGCTGCCACTTTATAGCACTTGGTCAGGCTGTGATATTCATCCACAATAAATTGATTTAGCATGTGAACCTAATCAAATTTACTTAGCTAACATCTGTCCTTGGAATGAACACTAAAGACAGATTCTCTTTGGTATTAAGAGACAATTTACTATCTAAAACTAAATAAATTTCATTTTCTTTACCTTCTTTCTTTACCATGAAACAACTATTCACACTCACTCACATTTAAGCCTGTTTACACAATGCTGTTTTAAGTGCAATTGGGACATTTTTTATGCAAATTTGGCCATTTGTGTACACAACGACAGCGATTCAGTCAACATTGGGGCATTTTTAACGTTTCCAGGAGATTGTTCACATGTAAACAGGGCTTTAGTTACCAAATTAGCTAACATGCATGTTTTTGGTCCAACAAAGTCCACTCCATCGCTCAGCGATGAACCTGCAACCCTCTTGCTGTGAGGCGATAACCACTGCTCCACTATTATCACTGAATTTATATCAGTCATAGATCAACATCTGTGAGTAAGTTTTATACAAATGAAAGTGTTCCATTTGTATATACTTCCACAAGTTCTACAAAGGTGATACAAAGTATTTTTAAATAATCTATTCACTCATAGTCATATTACACTTCTTTTATATTTTTATTCTATTCAATCTTCTCTCACAATGTCCAATTCTTTTGATGACCAGGTGGCATTTAATGTTGTTTTTGAATTTAAAAAAAGGTAAGA
Source organism: Kryptolebias marmoratus (assembly GCF_001649575.2). Classification (NCBI taxonomy): domain Eukaryota; kingdom Metazoa; phylum Chordata; class Actinopteri; order Cyprinodontiformes; family Rivulidae; genus Kryptolebias; species Kryptolebias marmoratus. The sequence goes on from NC_051446.1 coordinate 24,009,995, forward strand.
AAAAATGAACAATTTTCATTTTTAGGACAATAGGTTCAATTTGGGTCAGCAAACATGGTTCTGAATTTCAAGTGATGAGTTGATTTCTATTTCCCACAAGCTGACCTAGTTCTTGTGAAGTGTGCGTGCATGCACGTCAGTTTTTATACCAGCAGATTCATTTCTGCATTATCTGTGCAGAAAAATGAACTCAAAGTGTCTGAATGCTGTTTGTCTGAATGCTGTTTGTCTGCTTACTGTCGCTGTTGGTTGTAGCAAGAATCAGCTCAGCACAGCCATCAGTTCACACATAAATTCATTTGAAGCAATTAATTAATATTTCAGCAAAATGAAGACATGCAAGATCTGGTTTTCAGATACATTAAAAATAATCAGGATGTAATCAAAATAGGTGGAAATAAATGTATTTTGAAGTAGCAGTATTTGACAGATTCAAGTGAGAAGTGGTTGGTTATTTGAGCTCTCCAGAAAGCCCTTTAATGTGGTTTTGTGTGTTGCTTATGACACCAGTGATTGATTGTTCCTTTTTGCCCTTGATCAAGCTGAAAGTTCAGGATTTGATTTAACCTAATAGCGACTGCATAAAGGAGTCTATGAGGGATGTTATTCTCTATGTGGAAGTCGTTCACAAGCCAAAAGTTTATTCTGTTCATTCAAACCCTTTTTTATTCAAGATAATATATATATATATATATATATATATATATATATATATATATATATATATATATAAAACTCACTTATTATAGCAAGGCCAGCCAGAAAGGTTGGGATAATTGTTTACAGTAGGTAAATATTCCCTTCAGGTTCTTCTTTTGTTCCCAAATGAAACTGATGACACTAATTGTACATCTTTAAAATTCATTCAGAATTACATTTTCTGAGTTTTCAAAGTCTGCCAAAGTGTATTGTATGTCTTCCTGCAGGACTTGTACCCTTGAATGTGTTGTGTGTTTGTGTGTGTGTGTGTACCCTGCGTGTACTAAATCCCCTATAAATCCCAGAGGATAAGGCCTCTTGGAGCAGCCGTTCTCCAGCTGCAGACCACTTGCACGCCCAGTGGATTGCAATCTGACTTCCTGTGACACCTCCTCCACTCTAAAAGTGAGAACCAACTTTATCCACATGTGGGCAGGGAATCATCTGGACACGCTGTGTTAGCAAGTTGGCACTAAGTTGATGACATTTTCTCTAAAGCGCTGCTGGGCTCGTTGTGTGTTTGTACAGTGTGCAGGTACACACGTGTAGTGAATGTGTTGTAAGTTAGTGGCAAGACTGTATGACTCTACTGTTACGTCATTTCATGTCTGTCTTCACATCTTAAACAGGAAACTAAGAATATGTAATGGCTCAATATCTCTTTCCATTCTGTTCATCTAAAAAGGCAACACAATATGTTAAAGTGTAGGTGGTTTGCTTGGATAACGATTGGAGACATTAAAGTCAGTGAAAGGAAAAACAGGGCAGTTCTCAGTGCTCGGCCAGAGAGTCCGGTGAGGCCAGCGCACAAGCCAAGTCCAAAGAGTGAGGAAAGCCATCAATCATTGGAGGGCCACAAGAGAAGGAGAAAGTAGGTGGGGAGGGGGCGACCCTATGTTGGACTAAAGGATGTGTGTGTGTGTATGTGCCCATTGTTTGCTGCCCAGGCTCATTGTGTTTAGTTGGAAGCCTCCCCACCCTCTGATTATAGTGGGAGTTGGTGCCTTCAGAGACTCCCAAGATGGGGGCACTGAGGGGATCTGTGGGAATCTACAGCTGCGACCATTCCACTCGTGCACCAACATGCAAAGGAACAGCGATGATCTATTTAAAGCAATGTGATAGTTTTTTATGCACTTCACAGTCTGCTGCAAATAACAAGTCTAATATTTATTTGAAGGTTTCATAGCTTTGCATTAGGTATTTTCAGGAACTGCTATTTTCATTCAGTTTGTTGAATCACTTGTCAGATAGTTCTGCAATGTATTGAACAGTATATATATTCATTTTGGAGTTCCCCAGGGCAGTATCCTGGGCCCACATATCTTATAAATGACAAGAGAGTAAGACAAGGAAAATTAGTTCATTGTAAACCATATCATCTTAAAAAAGACTATTTGAATTTGAAATATTCTGCTAATTAATCATGCAAAATTTGAAGTCGACACTCCCCACTTACATGTCCTCCCACCACATTTGTTTTGGTCTATCATCTAATATCTGCTATAACTCTGAATTCGTGGATTCCACGAATTCCACGAAAAATAAAAGCTTTTTTCTGCAGTTAACAAAACCCAGAAACCATTTCTTTTGATAAATGCATGCCTCTTACACAAAACTCCAGATTAATTCAAGTGTTGTTTATCCTTCTATGGTAAAATAGTCATGCCTTGTATTGTCAATATAATTTCAATCAATCCCACTCTCACTCGTCTGTCTTTAATTACCTTTATGTCATCATCTGGTTTAATTTTGTAGGCATATGAGGTTAATGTATTTTATATTTCCTAATGAAGCCTTCTTTTTTTTTCTAATGAAATTGTCAACACTAATAATTAAGTGATTCATTTTGTCAGTACTGAGTCAGTCAAACAGCGTTCCTATGGTTGATTCCCAGCCTCTGAGACATCTTGTCTTTGTAAACTGACAGCTTGTTATTCTGATCAGCAGGCTCTCTGGACGTAACCTAAACAACCCCGGCGTAACCTCTGTGTGTGTTTGACTGTTTACTCTGGGCAGGTTAGCTGCCTACCGCTAACAGCAACACGAGCCATTACTCCAGACCATCTGTGGCCACGGGTCAGTGTTGACTTACTGCTCTCCAAACATCTCACAGCTTCCCCCCACGGGGATCCAGTTGGACCAGCAGCAGCACAAATGTAGGAATAGGTAAATGCATCGACTGTCAGTTTGAACTCTGTCTAATCTTTTGAAAATTTATGGTAATTATCACCTGCAGACATAAAAAGCGGGTGATTCTGTTTTCCTGTCTGTTAGCAAGATGTTTCATAAACCAGTAGATGCATTTTTATTGGGACTATTTATCTAAGACTTGATGTAATAGAAGCTGAGAGTCATTCCCAGCACATACTTCTATTAACAGATTTTGTAAGATTTTTGTTTAAAACCTTGGCACGCAAGGTGAAGGGTGATATGCATTCCTTCACAGAATGATAGTTTTATTTGAAATTTATTTTATTAACACAATGTCAGTGGTAAATTGGAATTTTAGACACCTACTGGGCAGCTAATTTTGTAATATAAAAACTGAAATGCATAGATTTTCAAATATCCACCCTAATTTCTGTCATGACAAGTATCATCACAAGAAAGTTCCCTTTTTTCATAACATATATTGGGCTTGAAGTTTAAGGAATGGAAACCTGTCCAGATACAAGTAAGCGATTTTGATAACCAATTCTTTTGATTTGTAGAAGTTAAACATCTTGATTGTCGAAGCAACATGGAAGTGTGTATGCATGGTTTAGAACGTTTTCTTGGATTATTCAATGCTACAGAAGAAATACAAATAAACAAGCAATATATATTAATAGAACTATCTGAGCTGTGGGTTCTGTAAAAAAGAAATGTATATGAGGAAGTCTTTATGAAAGTATTTACATTTCATAGTTTTGGCTTTAATGTAATCTCCTTAGTCCTCAACACTTCCTACTGTCAGAAAGCCGATTATTACGGCTATTTAACACCACATCAAAAACAGTGGTAAATGAACCAGATACATGCAGGAATCTTGGGCACCAGCTGGTGTTAAACCAGTGGAATGTATCCTATTTCTTAATCCCCTCTCACAGAGGACAGACCTTTGTTTCTGCAAGCCAGTGACCAAAAGGTGCCACTACTTTACAGCTTTCCAAACCCCGTAGTCAGTCTTCATCACTCTGTCCTCTTCTGTCATCTAGTTTCCATCGGCCGTCCTGATACAGGTCTGCAGACACAGACAGGAAAGCTACTTTTACACCCACTGCTTTACGTTAGCCTCCGTCTGAAAGGGAAGTCAGGATCTACAAGTGTCGACTGCCTTGGCTGTAAACCAATTCCTGCCAGGCTATCGCCTTTCAGCCCCCCAGTCCCTGAGTTATTACAGTGCGGCTGTTCACCGCAGTGCAAGCCCAGCATGGTCTGGTCTCGTCCATTCCAGCACTGAGCTCTGCAGTGAGTCACTTCAGCCCCCTCAGAAACCCCCCACAACCAAACAGTGTGCTGAGGGCTTCTGCCACAGGTGTCTTAGACTTTTTTTTTCCTTCTGTCAATCCGTCTCCTCTTTGACGGGCGCTTTATTCCCTGTTCCCTCTCTGCTCCTGCACTCCCTCCCACGCTCCCCATTTTTTTTCTGGTTTAGTCCGTTCTCGCAGCCAGTCCAGATTGTTCTCATTTAGGGCTGGTGAGTTCAGTGCTCACTGTCTCAGTCTACAGACCCCCCGAGTTTGCTCGCTGTCCATCTCCTGCTCACACAAACACACACAGGAGTTTCTTCCCCATCAATCCTTTGGGTTTTACAAGCCTGAGCAGCTGGTTTGAGCACGAGATCTCTGGGGATCTGGGATAGTTAAAAAGATAAGAGGTTGCAGAAGGTGACAGAGGGAAAAGTTCAAACCTCAACACCGAAGGTGAAATCTAATGATGTTACTGGATGAGGGTTTATAGAAATATAAGACACTTTTCCAGCTTTTTGACCATTTGTTGTTGCCCTCCTCTCCTTTAATGCTCAGATCTCACTAAACAATGGTTTATATGTGCAGCATGCACAAATAATCTTCAGATTCTCAGCTGTTTAAAACCATTGAACTGTTAAGGATTCCTGGTTATCTTTTGTTTTCTTGCGCTAAGAAGTTATTCATGATGCTCAAACATGAGTGCGACTGGAAAGTGGTTTAAACAGTATTGATCTATATGCTGGGGTGGATTTCTAACCCTGATGGACAACCCTAGCAGTCCCAATGCTGTGATCTGATGAGTGCAAATGCATAAGCTTACAGTGATATTTTGCTCCTGATAGCAAAGTAATAGTTTTTGCCAATTACTTTCTGATCTTCCAGACTATGAAAGTGAAATATAATTCCTTGCATGCAGACGTTAATGTTTTAATGCCATAAGGAAGAGGTAGCTGGTAAGAGGGGGATCTGGGGTCTTCTGCTCAGATACCCAGTCCTAATCTGGTGCCTGCTTGGTCCTGAATAAAAATTATAGAAAAGATACTGTTGGTGACAAATGGCATTGGCAAGGGAGTTTCCTAAATGTCTCAAAAGGTTTGCAAGGGTTTTAAGTTTCTTTGTGTGAGTCGCTGGGCCATACTCTGATGGTGATGGAAGCTGAAAATTTGCTAAACCAGTTCTCCTAAAATTGTTGTGGGCGTCTCGAATCTTTCTCAATTTAGTTTCTGAAAGAGTGAGAAATATGAGACAACTGAAGTCAAATTGTAAATAAAATGAGAGTAAACTGCATTCAAATTAAGACCTTTTTAAGACACTGTATAAATAAATTGCAACAAAAAATTTGCTCATTTGCCAAAACGTGTTATATTTGCAGTACACAATGTCTCATAAGTAAGAATATTGTGTAATAATTTGTGTATTTTTTGCAGTTTCATGTCTCCAACTAGCTGCCAACAGTTGCAGCTCAATGAGATACAGGTTTAAAATATCCTGCATTCATGACAACAAATTAAAAGTTAATTTTATACTCGTTTCAATCTTCATTTTTAACCTTGTTCAGTTTATTTAGAGCAAAATCTAAACCGACAATATTTTAAATACAAAATGGAGTTTTAAAAAAAATGTTGAAACAATTTCCCATTGATGTATGTGTACTACTGATGCCAGCTTTGTTTCCTAAACCCTAATAGTGGAACTGGACATGAAGTCACTTTAGCTCTGTGTAATTATTTTCCAACAGAAACTAACAAAGTGAGAAGCTGTCCAGCACGGTAGCACCACCTCTCCCTCGGCTGCCCTGCTGAGTGGGAGGCCATGTTGTTTGTGTTGTGAAACTACTGCTGGTGAACCAAAGCAGCACCAGCAGTTTCAAAGATCACAGCCTTGCTCTGAATATTTACCTTAGACTAATCTGACCCTGGTTTATATCAGCTCAGCTCTGCGAGTGGATAGAAAGGTGATGGGGGGATAGGAGGGGTGCAGCACCCAGGCACCTTAGCTTGAACCCTCTGAGAAATCCAGTAGACACTTTTAGAGAAACCTGATCACTAACAAAAACAAGTATGAAGTCAGATCTTTACTTTAGGTAGTCAGCAGGAGCACATATCTGTGATATTCAGGAGAGGAGACACACACACACACACACACACACACACACATACATCCCTTATCCCCCAAACCTCCACCCACTCCTCTATATTTCTCTCTACTGAGTTGTTTTCTGAATTCCAGCCAGGAAAGTTTAATGGCTGTGGAATTTGGACAGGAAAAAAAGCGGCGCTGGAAGTTTCAGAGGAAGTGGGGATCTGTGCCTCACGAAGGCAGCACCTCTGTTTGTGTTGTCTCGGCCCGACAGACATGGAGCGACAGACAGAGGGAATGAAAGACAGAGGAAGAGCGTCAGAGAGCTTTTCCAACGAACAGCGCAGGCCTCCTGGGGAGGCAGCGTTCAGACAGACAGGCCATGATCGTTTGACCTCCCGGACACATGACCGCACATAGAACAATACGCAGACAGACCGCCTGACACACACCCACTCACAGACCGAGATGCTAAATGCATGCACATGCACGTACAAGTGTGCATGCACAAAACCACACATGTACACACACCCGCAGACGTCCTCACACACCGTTTTCATCCAAAGATAATTTACCTAAAATGATCCTCAGTCAAACACACACAGTCCAGATGTTTCACAACATCTCCTTGGATACGAGCTTATAATTCTGAGAGAACAACAACTGCATGTAAAATAGTTTGAAGATTTTAGTTTCGAGAGAAATATCTGACCCAGGACAGAACAAGGATTTGGCTTCACTTTTCCTTTACTTTTGGCATATATCTGAGATTTCTTCATCCGTCCCAACAGACTGAACATAAATGGGATTTCAATTGAGATGCCAGTATTTTTTTAGTTTTTATTTATCTTTTCCCCTACAATTGGAATCTAAATCAGCAATCACTGCAGAGTGCAAGTAAACACTAAGCAAACTTGCAACTCTTATAAAAAACACTAATACCACACAAACTGTTTTACAAGTTAACGTATTCAGAGAAATATTCCAGACTGGAACATGAATGTAAAATTCAGAAATCTCAGCTACTCCAAAAGAGTTTAAGGACATTAAATATACAGATGCCCTCTATTTTCTAGTTTCTATTCTCTATTCCAAACCACAAAGTTTTCAGTGCTTAAATACAACCAAAAACAAAACAAAAGAACTAGAACAATTAAGTGTCAGCAAAGATCAAGTTATAAAGAAAATAACTTTTCCAAAAGTTTTGGGTTGGATGAGAAATAAACCCAGATCTTCTGCTTAATAATTTTTGTAGCTCAACATCTTTTTTGACATTTTCTTGACATGCGTGGAGACTGTTTTTCATCTCTCTTTTTTTTTTGAACACTCATTGAAACCAAAAAAATGCTTCAAAGTAAAGAAATCCCAACTTGGAACCAGAGTCAAGCTTAAATGTGATTTTTGACAGTCAGGCCTTCAAATTCTGCTGTCAAAAATGGTATTTTTCCCTGTGTTAAATGTGAAACACTCCTTTTGTTCATGCTATCTGTTCATCATTAATCTGGTCAGATCATGTTTGTGTACTCGTGTTTTTGATGAAGACCAGAGCACATTTTGTGGTCAAATCCTTACAGAAATCATGATAGTCCCAGAAGAACCACAAGCCTTTTCCTGTTTTTGGTTTAATGTGTTATGTTTTTGACTTATCTGCCTCTGAGATCTGTCTTTACACCAAAACGCTGAAGGTGAATGGAGCTTTCCTTGAGTTGCTAATAAATTTTAATAGCAAAACCTCTTTCCAAAAACAATGTCTTGGCTGCTCTGAATAATCCACAAACTTCACTGTCCAGAGTTTTCTTTGGAACTATTCTTCACTGCAGAGAAACCTATGAAAACATGTTTGACTCTGGATGATTAGCTTGAAGCTTTTATTAAAGGAACAGAATAACATAAACCTATTTTACATGTATATTATCCCTTTCAACGTTGGTGTCCACCAGCTCTTTGCACTTTGGAGCTCTGGCTTCCCACAGGTCCTCGGGAGCAGGACTTTCTACCACGTCATCACTTAATGGCTGTACATCTGCCCGGCTCCCCATCTTTCACCTCACACCTCTCAAAGCCGAGCCCAGAGACAGATGGGCAGACTTGGGGACAGACGGGCCAGGCGCCCCCAACCAGCCGACCAGCCAGCCGGCCAGCCAGTCAGTCAGTCATTCAGGCCTTGATACTGGAGACCACTGTATCCATTACACACAGTTCCTTGATCCCACATCATGGCACCAGATACCGTGCAGATCCCTACACATGAAGACACATACACTTACACATGTGTTACATCCACCAAACATTTGCAGAGCAGTGGATAAATTGATGAGGATGCATCGAACTCTCATCACTCTGAGAGTCACTCAGCAGTGCCTTCAGTATCATTATCAGCAGATAAACTGAAGAATATGTCTGTCAAAAATAAATAAAGAAATAAAAAATAACCTCGCTGCAATAAGATTTTTGCTCAGCATCAATCTGCTTATTTATTTTTGCAGCTTTCTAACAGTTTAACTAAAACTGACCTGCATGCAGTGAACAAAAAAATAATTTTGGTGAACTCAAACCAAATGGGTGTTTAAAGCCAAAGAGGAGTTTAAATTGAAAGCACAACAGAAATAGCATAAGTCCATCACCACACCATCCAGCCTCTAAAGTATTAGCCAAGTAAAATAATAATAAATTGCTTTATTTCTGCAGAATAAAGCAGTCGCTCTGAGGGCATGGTGGGGATCCTGATCCTCCCTGCAGGAGAAGAGGGCACAGCAAATACCCATCAGTAAAGTAAGGAGTAAGTGAAAATAAAAAGATGCAATGATAGTCAGGAAAACACAAAATGTTGCTGATTAAGAAATCCTGATTGTGATCCGTCAAACTGAAGAGAGTAGATAGGAATACAGAGAGATGCAACACAGGGCAAAGAGGGAGGTTGCAAAGACAAACCAGAAGGCGTTTGATGAATTGTACGAGAGGCTGGACACCAAGGAGGGAGAGAAGGACTTGTATCGACTGGCAGGACTGAGAGACCAGGCTGGACAGGATGTCAGCAGGTTAGGATTGTTGAAGATAAAAACGGTGATGTTCTAACAAGAGAGGAGAGAGTGATGAGAAGATGGAAGGAGAACTTTGAGGAGCTGATGAAAGAAGAGTAGAGGCCATAGAAACTGTGGAAAAGGTTAGTAAGGATGAAGTTCAGGAAGCTTTGAAGACGAAGGCAGTCAGACCTGATGACATATCCAATGTTTCAAAGGATTCAATTATCCAATGGCGTTTCTGAGAGTGAGAAAATGCCTAAAGAATGGAGGAGAAGTGTGCTGGTGGCCATTTTTAAGAACGAGGGATGTACAGAGTTCTAACAACTACAGGGGAATGAAGCTGATGAGCCACATGATGAAGACGAAGGTCAGGCAGGACATCGTGATCTGTGGCGAGGACAGGGAACAGGTGGAAGAGAACCTGGAGAGGTGGAGGTAAGTACATGAAAGAAGAGGAATGAAAGTCCATACCAAGAAAATTCACACCTGTATTTAGTGCTATACCATCACTATCGAATAACAAGAGACAGAATATAGAGACAAAATGGAACAGGGCCCTAAATTTAACCCATCTAAAAGAGGAAATGCTCATCAACAAATGGCCCCAACAGTAATGGTGCGTCCTGTAACACCAATAAAAAACATGATCATGGACGTTAAGCGTTGTTAGGTCCATCTGGGTTGTTAGAAGTGAAAGCTCCCCCGCTGAGCCGTGAGCACAGCCCAACATCAGCAGCAAGCTTTTGGCACCTGGGACCGTCCTAAACAAACTGTTAGGACCTCAGATCGTGTTTGACACATGGGACTCATCCACGTGGAAAGTATTTTGTGACCTTGGAAGCAGCTGCTTCTGAATAAAGCCGTTTTGAATTCCATATGTTGCTGGCAATTATGTTGTTTTCTACCCACAAGTAGTGCCTTTGTCATCCAGGCATCTGTTTTGATTATCCGTCCAGTCAGAACGATCTTCTAAGTCTCTGCCAAGAAAAGAATCTGGTATTATTCATAAACAGACTTTATTTGTCCCCCCCTAAAAAAAAAAAAAATCACATGACTTATATACCTTTAAATATTCTGCAAAATTTATGGATTTTTTTTTTTTATAGAAAAAGACCTGGTTATATATGGTTAGTGCTCATTATTCGTAATTACCTTTTGTTGAAAATGGATACTCCGTATGGTTGAGCAAAAACTGGTTTGAAGTTCACATGTTTATTTAACTGATTAGTCGAAACCCTTACTTATACTAAAATAATTAGTCATCTTTACATGACACTTCACAGATTCATTTCTTGTCATGTATTTGTGTGTTTTTAATGATGTAACATGCTCCCAGCAGATGGAGGAAACCACAGACTCAGTCACTGCATACATTTTACAGGAAAAAGTGATAAATCTGCTTTCTGTGAAAAGAACTGGGGTCTCTTATGAACTTGTTGACCATGAGGCCAACATGTATGTACCACACATGTTCAGGGAGCCTTCAGAAGGTCCTTGGGAACTGTCAGGACATGAAGGATGATTTTTTTTTTTTTCTTTTTACTCAGTGGCAGCTAGATAACTTTTCATTTGACCCAACACTTTCAGATTCATTTAAATATTCAGTAAAACTGGCTCAATGTAAAATCAAACTGTTGAAATTTAACCAATAAAACTTTTATTTTGGTAGATTAAAAGGCCTCTTAAATGTTACGGGTAAGTCACACTTTTATTAAATTTAATTTTACACTTTTAATTTTAATTTTAAGCTGATAAATAAGGATATATTTTTGTCAGATTTTAAGTTTTTTTTTTACACTTTTTTAGTTAAATACATTAGGTAAATTTTTACTTTGTTTAATTTTGGTATCCCTCAGATATGTTAGCTAAATTCCAACCAATTTTTAAAAATGTAATTAGACAAATTAGTGAAATTAAAATTAGTTTGCTTGAACATTTGTTCAAACTTTAGATATTTATACTAATTAATATTTATTTTTTCAAATGAAGGCACAAAATACATTGCAGAACCGATATCTTTGGATACATCTCAATTAGAATTTAAATGTTGCAGTTATTACTAAAAGCAATGATGGAGTTCAAATTTGATAATTTTTTAACATTTACTGTTGTTGCTCCTTTTGTTTTACACCAGATGTCCTTCCTGCCCCAGCCTGGATTCGAACCTGCAACCTCAGGATTATAAGACCGTGGCACTGACCACTAAGTCCCCCATAAATAACATTTACTAATAACTAAAATACTTGATTTAAATGTAAAGAAAAATGCCTTTTAACGGTACACCTTTTATGCATTGCTACCTGTAGATGGTGAGTCGGGGGGGGGGGTTCCCCGGTGGACCAAGCTCAGTGGCTGGTGCCTGTTTACTCAGCTGTGGGGCTCCCCAGGTCCAAGGGAAATAGAGGATGTGTTCAGGGCCTCATTAATCATGAGCACTTCGGAAGAGATAAACAGGCAGGGCTCAGCAGGGATGCTGCAGCTCCCGCCGTCGCTGGTGGGGGTGAAGGGGCGGACGAGAGGTGAGGTGGACAGCGTGGAATTAGAGGAGGAGGTGGGGGGGGGGGGGGCAGAAGGCGTGAGGATGGGAGACCGGGACAGGAGACGGTACCCCTGCACACCAGGGGATACACAATAACACTTGCTCTTTGGTTCCACATCTGCATGGCTTTGCAGGCTTGTAAATCTACAGCCCTCGTCTGGCAGAAAACAAACACAAAACCAAAGCTTCTGTCCGCAGACGCTGCTGCAACGGTTTTGCGTTTTTCAACATGTTTTCAGGTTGTGTGCGTATATGCCCCGCGACACATTTGAAACTAAACAATCTTTACAGGATTTTATGATCCTGAAGATAATTCTTTCCTTTCACAAATCTGTTGTTAAACCCTAAAGTCAGAACTTGCACACTTCTGCAAACCGAGAGGAAACTGAGAAAACTCCTGAATGCGTCGAGATGTTTCAGAGACTCCCTTAACTAGTTCCAGTTGCAGCCCAGAGAGATTCTACCTGTAGGTCCTCAGGTCTGATGATGCATTACAAAATGAATCACCAACATTTGGCCCAAGATGGCCCGGTACCAAGAACTCCTCAGGACCGCTCTGTACTCACACATGGTGTTCATTGTGGACAGCTCGTGCTGTGCACAGAAGTCCAACAAAAAACATCATTTGGATTCAGAATAGGGAAGCTGAACTGAATGTATACAAACCAAAAGTGCAATTTGGAGTTGTGTCTTATTTTGCACAGCCTAAACCTGGCCTGGATGAAGACTTCTGTCCTTTTCTCCGGACTCTGTGCTCTATGACTACTGATAAGATGCTAACTATTTGACAGAACATGACTTTAAAATGACGAGAATATCCCTTTAAGAAATGCAAACCTGGTTTTATATTTAAGGAAAAGTGGTTAAAAACGGCGTAAATCAGAAAGGATGCAAAAAATAGAAACCATTTGGATGAATATTTCAGTATTTTATTTCCTCACAGCTTTTAGCAGAAACGTTCCTGGTGCAACAAACGGATTCGGCACCTGCAGCACGTCTCGTACTTCATGATGTACTGCTGTATAATAAAATATTAAAATAAATCAGTCTGCTCAGCGACGACTGCTGTGATATAAAGCATGAGCTCTGCTTTATTGATTAATGGCAAATTCTGGGCTCCGCAGCGCTAACCACAAATATTGGGCTTATTTAATACAACTCCAGTGTTCCCTGTTAACTCGCTGGCTCCGATCCCACCAGATCTTTCCTTTTCTGTATCACTTACATACTTCTCCTCTTTCTCATTAAGACGAAAGTAGATTCAACTGGAGGAAAAAAGGCAGGGAGAAATAGTGCTTCTGTCAATCTGTCATGAGGACGAGACACACGGTCACAGTGCTGTTATTCTACACCCACAGACTCCGAGAAAAGAAAAAAATAAAGGACCTTGATGAAACCTGCCCCTCCCTAAAAAAACCTCCATTATTATTACCTGCTTCTGCTCTCCTACACTTTCCTCCAACAACCTCTTTTTATCAGCTAGATTTCACTCATCTCCTGCTCAATTTTTCATCTGAAAAGTCTGAAGGAAGAAAAAAAAAAGACCTCTGAGAAACAGATCAACCAATCTGCCTCAGAGTCCTGACAAATGCAATAAGCTGAAGGTTTATTTCAGTGCATTCTCCAAATGGGTTTTAAGATATTACATTACTCTGTTTATACAAGTCTATTTCTTAATTGTGTGCGTGTGTGTGAGTCTGCGGCTGTGTGCTCGTGTCCTTGTGTTGAACACTAATTGCTCCTGATAGGCTCGGAAAAGTGACATCATTACCAGATTGTGTGGATTTCCTCCAAAAGGTCAAACAAGTGGGCGAGACTGAAGCTCTGCTGCGAGGTGCGGAGAAGGAAACAGATATTTGGAGGTCAGTTTTGGAGATCTGGAGTTAAACTTTGCATTGTGACTTCATCACTCCTGAATGGTACTCAGACAGAATATTTACACATTTTGGTCATTTTATTCTTGAACTTTGACATCATTTGAAGGAATCTGGGGGAGATGCATGCCTTCAAACAGCTCTGAAATAACAAGGAAAACTGAAATTAGGAAGCAACACAACCTCAGTCTGTTTCTGATTTTCTGATCTGAGCAAAAATCTTAATTTATTATCTTAAAAGTTTTATGATTACAGAACTTTGTGTGGTAAAAATTAATTAAAAAGAAATTGCTGCGTACAGGTTTAAAGAGGTGTCAGGCCCCTGAGAAAGACATGTTAAAACAAGTACATTTAAAAAAATATTTCAAGATTTTCCCGTCAAGGGCAAAAAAAGTCATTAAAAGTCAAATCTTTATGAGAATCAGCGTCACAATTTAGTGCACGACTGAAATCTGTTGGTTTTGATTTTATTAGGGAGACAATACTCTGTAACAGAAATCACTGTGTTACAAATAAATATTAATAAAAAAGTTTGTCCCTTTTTTTTTTTTACCAAGGAAACGTATATACATATATATATATATATAAAAATCACAAATATTGTTGTCTTTTTAAGATGGAGTTCTTTTGTCTGATGATTCAAATTTTTTATTTAAAAAAAAAGCTGCATCTGTTTTTTCAGACTAAACAAAAACAAAGAAATATTATTATATATAATATGGGTAAAAACACATTTAATCGTCTGATCTTTCACTTTTAAAACTCAACATCTGTTAACGTTTGAGTCACGACGTCTGGTTTAATATTTATCACGTTGCCTTTGTTTTATTTCAGTTCTACGCTTGATTTAAATGAGCTTATTTGTTTGACAAAACCTAAAAAAACTAAAACTCCAAATAGAAAAAACATGGCAGGTGTACTAAAGCCCAAACATCCAGATTCAGTTCCTTTCCTTCGGCTGCAAGTCAGATCGATGCTGCGTTTACAGATTTGTAATTTCATTACATTCCTTTCATATAATGACAATAAAACTCCTTTCTTATGAAAATTACAGTTGTATATTTGCGTTACATTTAATATTTACAGTAAATTATGAGTAAAAACACTAACTTCAGGTTTATGTTGCAGACACAAATGTTAAATTATTCTGAAAGGTTTTTTTTTGTTTATTATCACAGTCATACAGATGATGTGTTTCTGTCATCAGGATCACACAGTTCCTGCCTTATTGTGTGTTTCATGGATTTAAATACAAATTTTTTCTGCTGGGAATCATCGTGCAGAGTTTTCATAACAGCCCAACACAACTGGAGATAAAAAAGAAACCTTTAAGAGCACCAAATACTCCTCAGTGAAGGAGGTTTAACTCAAGAAAAGCTGCCTGTGGGACAGAACTAGTCTGGTTAACCAGCATTAAATCTAAACTTATGATTCCAACAACTTTGATAAAAATAAACAAAGAGTAAAATATAAGCAGGAAACATCTCAGACATAGATTAAATGATTAAAAAAACATTAAAACCCTCATTTGTTTAACAGCTCATTAAAACCGCAGCAGGGTTAAAGAAATCAATCCGGTCTTTAATATAAATAAAACAGCTTCTTTATGTCCATCGTTTAAACACGTCCACTCCAGATATTAGACTCCAGCTGCAGCTAATTAACCTTGCAGCTGATCGCTTGTCATGCTTGTGAGTGCTTCTTAAAGATTTGGTATATATTTACAATTATTATATTATTTTTTCTCTTAAATTTCTATTTTGTTGTTTAACATTTTTAACTTTTGTGATTACAAACACAAAAAGTACAAATGAAAATAACCTGTATGCAAATATGACTTTAGTTTAAATAACAAGGGGCTACTGCAAAGTAAATGTATAAAATTAGTTGATTTATATTTATTTTCCTTTTAATTTTCATCATAATAAAGATAGTTTTATAATTTGCATTGTGCTGTGGTTGTTTTTGGATGTTTTCTGTCTTTTGGAAAGCACTAAACAAACATTATGCAGGACCTTTATCTATAATTTACTCCTGAAATGTATCATAATTTAAATTTTGGATTATAATTTATTAAAAAATCTTAATATGAACCAATAAGTGATTTTTTAAACATCATCTTAATGTTTTGGTCAGGTAAATAAATAAAAACCCTCAGCTCAATGTGTTTTAAATTAAATTTTATTTTTTATAGTTCTGTCATGACAAACTCATTTTAATAAAATTACTTTTCATTTCTAGTTTTCCTGTTTCATTTTTATTTTCTAGTGTCTTCTAAATAAAAAAAATTACATTCTCTGAAAACAACCAAATATTTAAACAAAAAATAATACTTAGTTGCTCTTTTCTAGTGTGGTTTTAGAGCAAATTTCAACATACAGATCAATAAATAGTTTCATAATATATAAAAAAAACTATTGTTAAAGAAAAACTAAATTAAGTTTTGGACTTTAGAGTCATTTTTAAATAAAAATTAAAAAAAACTCTGTTAGCTGTAATTCAGTTACTGGTCTTTTTTTTAAATGTTTCTGTTTATGACAAAACAAAAAGGAAATACTTGAAGAATAAAAGTTTGTTGTTTTTAGGTTTAAACTTCAGTCTGGAAGGAAAATAATGATTCGCTGGCGCCACCTGGTGTTTAGTCACCGAACATCCTGGATTTGGTGCAAACGCCACAAACTAATTGTGATTAAATAGTTTCAGAGTTATTCTTCTATGTTTATTGAGTATAAAAGTTGGACTATAAATGAAATGATTTGTGTTTAAATTGCCTGCCCTGAATTAGGACTGAGTCAAGCTCAGGAAAATAAAATAAGGTTTTTACAAACTCTGAAAAGTGCAAATGATCTTCAACATTCAACAGTTGTTTATTTAGACTTATTTAAAGTGAAAACATGAGCTCTGTGTCGAGGTCGGCTCAGGCATGAAAAAACAAAACAATAACCCTCAAACCACAAAGAACTCATCTTATTTTATACATCTGTTGGATTTTGCAGGCTGCTTTTTAAATGCCTGACTGAGTGATCGACATGAAGTTAAACAGGTTTGGAAAGTGTTAGAAAGACATTTTCCGGACTCTAAAAGCAAATCTGATAAATTAGAAAAGAAACTCATTCCAAAGCATGAAATCGAACATAAAATATATGCAGTTGGAAAGAGTTTACTGCAGTCATTTTTTAAAATATGCTGATTTGTAGTTCTTAAATGTGGGTACTCACTTGAACTGTTTGTCCTATTTTCAGTCTCTAAATAAATAAAAATTTAATTGAAATTTTTATATAACAGCCCAAATTAACTATCATTATAACTAAAGTATTGTGCGGATTTTATTTCTTACTTTATGATTTTTACAGTTAAATTCTGTTCAGTCCTTTATTATAAAGCTTTATACAAACAAAATCTTTAATAAGATAAGAATAAGACTAATATTTAAAACGGTTTTCTTCTTCTTTTTCTTTCAGCTGTTCCCTTTTCAGGAGTCTCCACAGCCAGTTGTCCTCCATCTGTCCTCTGTCCTCTGTCCCCACTCCTCTCTAACTGCATCCAGATATCTCCTCAACAAGTTCTGATATTAAGATTTGTTTGACTTTCTTCGATTATGCTTCAGAAGCAAATAATAAAAACCATCACTTTTTTTATATAAATGACTTGTTGCTCCAAAACAAACCAGAGAGAATCAATCAAAGTCAAGTCCTGATAGTTAAACAAGCTAGAAAAATTATTCAAATCCACTTAATCTTAGAAATCAATGTCTTATTCTTATTCAATGATAAAACACAGATGTTCTGCTGTACCGACGCTGGCCTGAAGGTGGCGTCTGTGACCAAAACTTGATGGCTCGAATCAGATTTCCCATTTTCCTTCTGATGAAGTTTTACTGGAAACAGCAGCAGCCAGCAGGCCAGTGTCAGAGATGCTGAGCAGATCAGATTACTTCCTGTTGCCCCTCGGTGATTGACAGTTATACTGAACATGACGGGCAATTCAAACACTCACCCGCCTTCGACTCGTTCAAAATATTTACTCAAACCAAACACAGCAGCAGCAGTTTCTCCACCCTGACATAGCGTTGCCCGGGGAACACCACCATAAACCTTATCCCCTCACCTGTAACGCTTCTCGTCTCACTGCTCAGGTAGCTGCAGATGGACTTTAGTAAGATGTAATGATTTATTCTCAGATAACTGCTGTAAGGGATGCTTTTTACACTCACAGACCAGAGAGTCTGAGGGTAAAACATCCTTAATGGGTCTTGTTGGGCTGGAGTTTTGTAAATCTAATCTCTGTTTAAAAATTTAAACAGTTTACTTTGACTTTATATGTCGTAGAGCAAAGCGGATGGTGGCTGAAGGATCCAAATGCTGGTGCACAAAGCAGCACACAGGAAAGTTGTGCAAGACGATGGTATTTTATTTACAAAGCCTGATTACACTGAAGGTGAGGTTAATTTAAAATAAAGGGCGACCTGCAGAGGAGCAACAGGGATCTGACCAGGAGAAGCTGAAAACTAGGGACTATTTATAAATATATATAAAATGCTATATTCTGAGAGCAAATAATAACTGATTTACTGCAGGTGTAATGATTAGAAATCAGAACCAGGTGTGCGGGGCAGCAGATAACAGACCAAAACAGCAAAACCACAGGAAATAACATGACAAAAGAAACTAATAATCCAAATAAAACTGTCCAAACCTAACACAAAATGAGAGTAGTGATCTTTGCTTGCCACAATTTTAAACAAAGCTTATGTGCTACCTTTTGAGGAAACGGCCTTCTGTGTTAAAAAACAATAACTACTATTAATATTTGGACAATTGATCACTCAGGAACACAAAATTGCATCCAAATTCTTAGTAGGGATTTTCTTAACAAACCAGGGAAGTATTCATTTTAGTACCAGGTCATGAAGGGTTAAACTGAAAAATCCTACTGTGTTGATTTTTTTAAATTACACTTTTATTAAAAGCTGTAAAGTTATAGAAAGGTAAATAAAGACAAACCTAAGTCTCAGATTTAGTTTCTTTTTTAAAGATACTCATTGCAAACTATAAAATAAAACATAAAAAATGTAATCCTGAACTGTATCTAATGATGCCGTTTGAAAGAGTTTACTCCAGTAGTTTTCCAGATATATTGATTTGACAGAAAGAAATGGGACAGTGATAGGACTGAGGAGAGTAAACAGGAATATAGTGAGGTGCAACGTAAGGCAAAGAGGGAAGCAGGTGGAACAGTGAGGCTACAAGGTCAGAGGTCACGAAGGAGCAGGACTTCAACGGTCCACTGTCCAGGAGGACAGGGAGTGAGGTAAAGAGGTGAAGAAGAGAGTCCAGGCAGGATGGAGAAAAGTTTAAGGAGGGATTTGTGACAAAAAGGTGGCAGCAAAGGTCAAAGGTCAAAGGAAAGGTTTACAAGACAGAGGTGAGAGCAGCCATGTTTGGTTTGGAGACAGAACAGGAAGTGTCAGAGCTGAAGATGTTGAGGTTCTCCTTGGGAGGGACGAGGATGGACAGGATTAGGAATGAGGTCATCAGAGGTCCAGCACAGGTTGAAGGACTGGGAGACAAAGTTAGAGAAGTTTGGACATGTCCAGAGGAGGGACAGAAGGATGTTAGAGACAAAGAGGAGACATATGGATGCAGTTAGAGAGGACATGGAGGGAGTTGGAGTGAGGACAGAGGACGCAGAAGACAGAGTTAGATGGAGGAAGAAGAAGACTTCTGGACACTTTGGCTGTTTCCGTGGATAAACAAACACAAACATATGGCAGTTGGCAGCCAATCACAAATTTTGTTTTCTAATTTTGTGTTTAAGCGCACAGGAAACACATTGTGCAGATTTGGTTTCTTACTTTATGATTTTTAATTTTTTTTTTATATGTGACCGGTCTTCATGACATTGAATGAGCACCTTTAATATAAATGTTTATACAGGGTGTAAAATGTCATCCTCTGCTCTGCTGAATAGAATATTTTCTAAATCCAGACAATCAGTCACTATATATTCATTACAGAATCGATTCCCATGTGAAACTGAGCACCACGTCAGATCAATGAGTGTTACAGCCGAAACAGGTTCTCAAAAATCTTAAATAACAAGAGCCTGAATGACGTGTTTAGAACCTCTTATGCAATAATGTATGTAACAAAATAGCTCAGGGAAAATGTTTTTACTCTGTCCCACCCACCCATATCAGATGTACTCTGTGTCATAATACAGCTTTATTAGTGTTCAGAACATACCACAATTAAAAAACGTGAAATTGGTAAGAAAAATCATTTAATATCAAAAGCTGTGTGCAGTGTGACTTTAGTGTAAGATTCATCCTCTCTGGAACATCTGAAGGTGTATAAAATTAGTTTAATGTGTTTTATTTTAGAGATAAAATGTCTTTAAATTAAAAAGAGGTTAATTTAAAGGCTGGAAGGAACACACTGAACCAAGCATCAATTGTTTGCCTTTGATTTATCTTCTTTCACGTATCAACCACATCTCCCACGAGAAAGCCCGGTGAAGGACACATGATACACCTGCCCTCATCTCCGGAGAATGCTCTGTATATGACAGGAATGTGTGGGAAGCACGCAAACAAAGAACGGAGCAGGAAAATCTGAAAACAATAAAACAATCATAAATCTGATTGACCTGCCAAGAAGAGAAAAGGAAAATGTTAATGAGTTCTGACTTGTGAGCTTGTCAGAAACATCATCTTCTCTGGTATATTTAAGGTAAATGTTTGTCGTTTCTTTTTTTTTTAATCCTGTTCTGCAACTATGTGTGAGATCCCTGCATTCCTTCCTCAGTGTTGCCAGTAAGGTGATTATAGAGTATCATTTCCTCTAGCTGTTGAAACCCATTTTCTGGGTCAGTGAACCCCACCAAAGGACTGATTGAGTCCTAAAAAGGAACCCCTTCATGCATACGTTTGCTCTGCTTGTAGTCGTGACAATGAGGCGGCAGCGGCAGCGACGCCTCCAAACATCACCCGGAAGTCAGGAGGACTGGACCCAACACATTCAGCTTTTAGTCGCTAAAATTTAAAATAAAAACTTGTTGCTACTGAAAAGCTAACATTTAGATTATTTCATGAAAAAGTAAATAAATAACTTGTGTGAATGATAATTTATACACTTACAGATGTCCCAGAGAGGATGAATCTTGCACTAAAGTCACACAGCTATAAGATAATTAAAGAGAATTCAGCAACATTCGTTACATTATTTGTAACTTTTATACTTCTTGATCTATTTAATTTACACGTTCCCCATAGAAATATCTTTAAACTCTGGTCTATTTCTGTCTTATGCTCCTGCTAGCTTTTAGCCACAGTTTTGCTAATTTAAGATTTTAGCTACATTTCAATTTTAACAATTCATTTAATTTGTTCAACGAATTTTAGTGTTCACACTATAGAATTTTTCACAGAATATATTATTTCTCAAGCATGAAAAACTGATAATAAAGCTGTTTTGATGACTGGATTCTTCCCCCTGCTTTTCATGAGTTGGATGTTTTTTATTTTCATATTTTGTATCCGTGCCTTTCTGCTCCCCGCACACCTGGTCTCTGTTACTACAGAGCACACCTGCTCTTTCTTTGGTTATTTCCCTCAATAAAAACTGTTTCTTGGATTAATTTGTTCAGTGCAAGATTCTCATCTTAGCTCACTGTTCATATGTATCTGTTTTTCTTCCTAGTCTGTTCTGTTACTTGCCTTTTTCTGGTTTCAGGCCTGTATCTGTTATTTTTTTGTTTGTTTTTTCTGAATCATTAAATTTAGCATCATAATCATTTGTATTTTAAACAACGTCACTGATGTGTTTCCTGTTAAGATAACTGCTTTGCCCTTTAGAATTGCACTTTTTTTTCCTGTAAAGATGGTTTAAATTTACTTCTCACATATTTGTTTAAATTTTTCTTCAACCTGAGAGTCAGCGTCTCTAGGAAGTGGTTTCTTTCTCTAATTTCAAGTCAAGTAACATATTAGTTTTCTCTTTATCGTCGTTCTGCTTCCGAACCGCTCATGCGTGGCAGCAGTAGTGGAGGAGGAGGAGGAGAGGAGGATCCATTGCCCCCGTGTAACGAGATTCCCAGCTAATCAGTGACTTTCCTACTTTATCTCTGCTATCAGGACACTCAGGAGGCCGAGTAACCCAGGATGAGCTGATGTCATGCAGAGATGGGCAAAGGGGGGGAGTGTGTGTGTGTGTGCATCCCAGAGTTTGTGTTTGGGATTAATTCTCATCCCCGAGTGTGTGTGTGTTTTGTTCACAGACGAGATGAAGTCATATGATGATGACTAATCATGCACATGAATCACATGATGTAACACTGAAGGAAGAGGAGAACTGGTCTCTGTTTGGACTTTTAGGAAATGTTTGGAGGATGATCATTTAAACTTGAGGTCCAGGTTAAAATTAAAATAAATTAAAGTGTAACAGAGCAAATGAAAGTGTTTTGTTCAGAGTGTCGTTCAGGTTATTTTATTACACCAAAAACAATAAATGTACCAACTTAAAATGTCTTAGTAATATGTATTTTTACACATACATGGACTCATCTGTGTATCTATGATTGCACAAAAAAAATGACACACAAGCAAAGAAAGTTAGGAGGAGAAAGAGGTGAAAATTAATGACTTATAGATTTAAATAAAAAAAAACTATAAAACCTTTTAGAAAAGGCATCAACAAAGCAGAAAGCGGATTTTATAAAAAAGTAATAACTAATTTCCAAAAACACAAGACCTCACAAAGCATAAACAAACAAACCACAAACAGAAAACACATTAAATTAAAGGAAAACAAAATAAAATAATACTTCTGGAAATGTATTCATTTATTAAAACTTTGACACCATTTTTATGTTGTTATCAGTTCAGGTCTCACTGAATTCTGAGTATTTACAGCCAGAGAGTCATGCAGATGTGTTTTGCACAGCCAGATTTTTTTTTTTTTTGTGCATGGCTTGCAAATCTATCAGCGGTGCACATTATTCTGTTCTCTACTTCTGCACACATCCCACCCACCTCGTCTCGCAGCATTCACCTTAAAACACCTGCACTGAGTCTGCAGCTCGTGTGTATTTACCCACCGACTGCAGGAGATGAGGAAAATAAAGAATATTAAGATTAATATTTAGCGTGGTGCAGGTGCACTATAATTTTAGTTAAAAGCTAAAAGTTAAATGCTCTTTGCTGCTTTATCTGGTCTTTGCTTCTTTTAGCATTAGCTAGGATTTTGCTTCTTTATGCTAGCGTTTCCCTACTTTTAGCTCCTTTTAGCTCCTTTAGCTTTTTGTTGTGGTGATTTGTTTTTTTCTGGGTTTTGTTTTAGTTCTCTGGTTTGTGTTTTGGTTTTGTTTTCTATTTTTAGTTATGTGGTTTTTGTTTTCTTCTTGGTTGTTTGTGTTCTCATTTCCACTCTTCCCCAGTCATTCATTTGTCTTCTTCTTCTAGTTGAGTTTTAATGGCAGTTGGCAAGAAACTTTAGGTAAGCATTACCGCCACCAACTGGTAAGGAGTGTGGACCACATGACTAAAAAAAAAAAAAAAAA